>NW_022985212.1:291534-304252 GCF_010093535.1 Lindgomyces ingoldianus
ACACGATCAATACAATCAATAAATCATCCCATACATCATATCCAAACCCATCATTCATCTCAGGAAGCCCAGAAACAGTGCTTCAATCTGACAATAGCAGAGCTGTGGTCTGCATTATAACTACTATATATAAGGGGTAGTAGCTTTTTCTTTTTTTATATACTAAATAAATAGACTAACGTACCTAACGGGTTGGCCGGCCACACGGGTTGGCCGGCCACTTTTGCCAAGCCCCCACCAAAACCACCCCATTCTCTCGCAAAACAGCCCACTTTGGCCCTGTATAGAGTAATACAACACAAGATATTATTTAGAGTCTACTTCTGCTACTTGCTTACACGTACGCAAGTTATGCCCAGTCTAATTGCACCGCCCGCATCGCCTTTAACTTGGCTTACCTCCTTTAGCGCGCACCTGCGTCTTTAGCTTCTTCCTATCACTACGCGCTCTAAACTCCTTTAGAGCAGTTAGACAAGCCCTATCTTTAACTATTAAGGTCTCTTCTGCCTAAATCTGCTTCCTTTTATGCAATCTACGTCGCGTGGCAGCCTTATTTGCCGCTTAAAGCTCTGTGATCTCATAGCCCACCCTGTTGCGTTAATGCCCTAGATAACTGTTGTCCACTCCCTATTGCCTTGCTGTATTGCCTTTAGCTGTCCTTGTCTCTCTAAAGCTGTAATAACTGCTCTAGTTAATATCTAGCCTATTATAAAGCCTAACTTGTTAAAGTTATACTTATCTTTATTCTAGATACTGTACTTAGCTTTTATGTTAGCTACTAGGCGAAACTAGCCCTAGATAACCTCTAGATCCTCGCAGAGCGCTCTCTTGTAATTGTACTTGCAATTAAACTTTATTATAAACTTAGGGCAGTGCTTAACCCACATACTAGTCTAGTTTAAGCTAACCTGGCCTAGATTGCGCTCTGCGGGCAAGGAATTAGCCATATCAGCTACAGCTGCGAGCCTAGGGGGAAATCCGCGCGTAATAAGCTTAAGTATGTACTTAACAACTACCTCCTTCTTAAGCTTAGTTAGATTCCTTAATTTAGGCCAGCATTCTGCTTGTGAAGGCTGTCTAGCGCGTTAATTGCTTAGTGTTGTGTGAGAGACATTATAGATAGCTGCAGCGCGTTGCAAGGAGAGTTTTAAGTCTTGTTTAAGAGCCTAAAGAGCAAGCTATATCTAACGTTCTTTAGAAGATTTAATCTAGTGTTGTTGTTAAGGCATTATGTAGATAGGTAGAGTTTAGTGGGGGCTTGGCAAAAGTGGCCGGCCAACCCGTGTGGCTGGCCAACCCGTTAGGTACGTTATCTTTTTTACATATCTTTCTTTTTTAATCTTATAATAAAAAAAATAAGTGCGTATAATAAAAAAAAAATTAAGCTTTATATAAAAGTGTTATTAGTTTAGTTAGTCTAGAGCATCTTTGCGCACAGAATCTAGCTAGTCTACAGATACTTCTATCTAGATAGAGAAGTAGTTAGTTAGGACTAATAATTAAAGAGCCTAGTTTAGTGTTTTTTTTATATATACATCTACTAAGTTATTTTTACTATGAATTTACTTTATTTTAGTAATTTCCTTTTTTTTTTATATAATTTGCAGAGTAACATAATGTTAATTATAAGTTACTTTTTACTAGTAGTGCCTAGCTTAATAAAGTAATTATATAAAAACTTTAAATTTATGTAAATTACTACTAGAATTAGTAGTAGTTTAAGTGTTTATATAATTTACTATAAAGTTATACTAAAAGTAATTACATTATTAAACTCTCTAACTATTTTATATAGTTTACTAGTAAGAACACTCTTAGTTACTCTTTTACACTTAGTAAAATTCTAGTGTATAATATTACCTAGTATTTTAAAGTAGTTACTTTACTTTATATAGTTTTTATTACTTAATATAATTAAGAATCTTAGCTATAAGCTAAAGTTTTTATTATTAGTAAATAATCTATTTATAAAGATAAACAGCTTTGCACTATTAAGCTATAATAGTAGAAAAGTAAGACTACACTTACTATTATTTATCTACTATTAGATTTATATATTAAGTGTATTAATATTATTATATAAAGGGTCTATAGTTTATGTAGCAATAGACAGGTTAAATGCTGCCTTTAGTTAACATATAAATGCAATGTATACCTCTTTTATATGTTACTTAACATATTATTATGCAGCATCTTTATTCTTTAAGTTAATTATATAAAAGTAGCTTACTTATTTTTTTTAAGTAAAGACTACTATGTTATATGTAAGTTTAATTCTTTTACTATTAAACTTAATAAGCTGCTTTTTTACTAGAATAGTTTTACATTTTATATAAAACTTTACTTTTTATAGTTTTTTTTCTTCTTTTTATGTAAAATTTTTTGTTATAAGACTTAAAGTGTTATTTGTTTATAAGCTAGTAATACTAAAAGTGTGCTCTTTTTTATTAGTAATTAAAAAGTAAGAGTTATATAAAAAATGTGTATACACAGCTTTTCTTTATAGTAGTTATAGTATATCTTAAACTAATATAGTCCTAATTTAGTAGCTCTATATAAGAGTTATATAACCTAGAGTATTATATTTAGTAGAAAGCTCTAGCGCATCTTTTTTAGTAGCTTTATGTATAGTGTGCGTATAAGCTTATTTATTAATTAAATGTATGCTTATGTAATATTACATAGTTTAAAATGCATTTTATACATAGCTTTTAGGCTTACTTTTATAGCTAAAAGTAGTTTTTAGCTTATCTTTTAAATAGTTAGTAACTAAGTAAGAATTTCTTTTTTTTTTATCTAAGTAGCTAGTAAACACTAGGCAGAATTTCTTATATAGTTAAGTTGTTTTACCTTTTACTTTTTATATAAAGTAAAGGTTAAAAATTTAACTTTTATGCTTTATTAAGTTATACACTATAACTTTAAAAGTGCTATTAGTAATTAAAATGTTTATCTCTATATAGTCTAATTTCTTAAAAGTTTTTTAAGTGTAGTAATTACACTGTTTATATAAAGCTTAATAAATAAGGCTTAATTATCTTTTTTCTTCTAGGTTAGAAATACCTAGTCTAGACTTTATGTAGGTTTCCTTTGCCTTTTACTTCTTCTAGTATCTATATCTTCCTTTTACACTAGTGTAGCATTGCTATTCTAAGGGGCTTAGTCTATAGTATGCTTTAGTTTTACTTTTATAACATTTTTATAAGGCTGTTCTTTTTTTCTCTTTTTTAAAAGATCTTTTTATATAGAGATTAGTTTATTTAGGTTATTTATTATAAGTAAGTTATTTTTTTTTCTTTATAGTATAGTTTAACCTATGTATATTAAAGCTTTAGTAGGCTATTTTTTTTTAATAATAATGTCTCTTTCTTTAATGCTTTTAATTTTATATAGGCTAGTTTAGCTTTTTTTCTTTTTCTATGCTATTATCTTTAAGCTAAGGGGGAAGTTAAAAACTTTATATATTATAAAGCTATTATAAGTGTTAATTATATAATTAATGTTTACTTTTATATAGTTTTTTTAAAGTATTTTTATTACCTTTTATATAGTGCTTACTTATGCAATAATGTCTAGCAATAGTAAAAAGTCTAGGTTAATTCTTAGGTATGCCCTAAAAACTAGCAGCATAGGTACTAGACTATGCAGGCTAGCTGTGTTATTTAGAGCCTTAACTACTATTTATAAAATAGCCTTATTATCTATATAGTTACCTAGCTTAGTCTTTAGAATGTTAAACACTTATTAAAGAAGTGTGTGCGCGCGCTTAACTTTTCTAACTGCCTAATATGCTTTTATAGGCATCTGCCTATATATAGCTTCTATAATTTTTCTATAAGCTTAAAAATTCTTTAAAGTAAAGTTTATACTAGAGTTATACATAATATAGTTTAAAAGTTCTTAATAGGTGTTAATCTAGCATTTACATAGTGCATCCTAGGTATCTTATGTAAACATAAATTTTAGAAATGTAGCAGCCTAAAATAATGTATCTATATTAATAATATATAAAACATTTTTATTATTAATTTATATAACATTAATAATAACCTTATAGTTAAAGTAGGTGTTATTTTTAATTATAAACTTAAATTTTTATAAAGCTTAGTTATATAATTAGTAAAGGTAGTAAAACTTTTTAATCTTTTCTAACACTACAGCATTAACATTATAGCTAGCGCTAGTTAGCATTTTTTAAAGTCTTTTTATGCAGGGGTGTTTAAATTAGTAGTAAAAGCAGTAGAGTTTTAATTTAGTAAAAAAGAACATAGATTCTTTTTTACTAATATTAAAAAAAGTGTCTTTATTTTTATATAATAAGTATAGTAGTTTTATCTTTATGTATAATAATATTTAAAATGTTATTAAAGTATGCTCTAAGTTAGTTAGCATCTGCTAGTAATAGTAAAAATAGTGTTAAAGTCTCTAAAATATAGTATATAACTAGACTAATTAGGTTCTAAATTTATATAGTACTAATTAATCTCTTTAGTGTCTAGCCTTTAAAGCTAATATCTATTTAGCTAGGTGTCTAATTAATTTCTATACATAAGTTCTCTTATATGTACACCTTAAGTTAAGACTTGCTAATAGTAAAAATCTTTACTACACTTATATCTTATAGTTTACCTTAGTATACTATATAGTATTAGTTGTTAAGAATAAACTACTTAGCATACTTTTTAGGTTTAATGCTGTAGATGTTCTCTCTTATTACATAGTGTAGATAAGTAGTAGAGGTAAAGTAGTTAATAGCTTTTTTAGCATTTTTACTTTTTTATTTTATTTTTTTTATATTATGCAAATTATTTTTTTTCTTAAAGTAACTTTTAAAGTCTTAGATGTATAAAGTAATAGCTTTATATAATAAAGTCTTAGTATAAAAATCTTTATATAAGGTAATGTACTAGTTCTTTGCTTACATATAGTTATTATAAGAGTAGTTTAATAACTAATATTTTTTTTTATAGCAGACAAAGCACTTCTTTATTTATGTGCAGTTGTCTCTAGATTATAGCCTAAACTTAGATAAAAATCTTCTATGTTATTTTTTTTTACACAGAGGGAAGCTTCTTTTTTATTATGTAGAGTTATACTAGTAGTTTATGTAGTATACATTAAGTAGTTTTTAGAGGTATTAGTTTACTTTTTAGTTTATAGTAACTTAAAGTAATGCTTATAAGTTACTAAATAAGGCTTTGCATAAGGGCTTAATAGTAAACATAGCATGTTTTAGTTCTAGTTATCCTTAATAAGCTTATATAATAGTAGTGTGTAGTAAAACATCTTTTTAAAATTTTATTTTTAGTGCTTTTTATATAAGTATAAGCTTATTAATTATTACTTTAAAAACTTTATATAAACTTTTATTAAAGTTTTTTTATTAGTATTATATAAAAGTTATTATTATTTAGTTTATCTAGTACTAGCTATAGTTTACATTAGTGTTAAAGTAACTACTTAAAGTGTTATATAAATGCTTTTAGTTATGTCTAGAGCCTATATTATGCATATAGTACATATTTGCCTAACCTTTTAAAATATTTAGAAAGAGGTCTATGTACTAAGTTTTCTAAATATCTAGCTATTAATATAAATTACTAAAGATTCTTATTTTATTTATAAAAATGTTATAGTTATAGTTAACTTATATAGTTATTTTTTTTATGCTTTTTAAAATTATATAATTTTATCTACTAAAAGTTTTTCTTTAGTAGTTTCCCTTTAGAGTAGAAGTTTATACAGGTTGTAATGTAGTATAAATTGTGCAAGTAGTATTAGTAGTGCATACACTACTGCAGGCAGTAGTGTGTACAATTAAGGGTGTGGAGCAGGCGTTAGGTAGGGTGGCATGTATTATTTATACAGTAATTAGTGTAGTGTTAGCTAAGGTGTAAAAGTAAGTAATGCTAGTATATTTAGTGTTAATAGCAGTATTATGTTTAGTCTACTTCTATGTAAAGCCTTATATAGTAATAAAGGTTATATATAAAGCTTTTTTAGTATAATTACTTTTTTTATGCTATATTATACAGCTTTTAGGCTTAAGTACCTTTAGTGCTTAGCTATAGTGTAATTCTTTTATTTTTTTAGCACTTATATAAGCTTTTTTTTAAACATGTAGCTAAGTACTAAAAAGTTTTATAGTGTCTATTTTTTACAATCTTTTATATATAAACTTAGAAAAGTAGCGCTTTTTTAAGTTATTATATATAAATTAGTAATTATATAACTTATATATAATTAAGTCTATAGGCTTATTAAAGCCTTTAACATGTTAATTTTATTATTTTAGTACTTTAGGCTAGTCTTATTTTATAGTGTTGCCTTTAATATCTTTATATCCTTTATAAGTTATTTATATAATAGGATTTATTTTTTATTTTTTCTATTATTACATAAAGTTGTTAGTTACTAGTAGAATTTTATTATAATAGTATAGTTAATTACTTTTCTAGTAGATTGCGCAGGTACTGCTATTATCTAGCTACTAGGTTGTGCAGCTTTAATAGCTTTAGTGTACGCCTTACACTATCTTCTTCTTACTTTGTACAGTAGCAGAGCTTGCTATATAATGTAAAGAATTAATCTGCTATTATCTAGCTACTAAGTTATGCAGCTTTAATAGCTTTAGTGTGTGTCTTACACTATCTTTTTCTTACTTTATATAGTAGCAGAGCTTACTATATAATGTAAAGAATTAATCTGCTATCCTAAGAAATAGGTAACTAAATAAAGTACTTTATAAAGTGTAAGTGCTTTGTTATTACTCTTCCTAAGGAATAAGTAACAAAATAAAGTACCTTATAAAGCATAAGTACTTTATTATTACTTTTACTAATTTATAGTTAATTAAATTAACTACTAATTAGTGTTAAATAGGCTCTAATAGCTAGCTACTTATAGTATAAGCACTTAAGTAGTAAGAGTAAGAGTAGTGTACAGTGTGCACAGCGTATAAGGTAGGTAAGGTAAGGGTAACATGTTTTTAGTTCTATTACTTTTATCTTTCCTCTGTACAGAGGAAAAGGGGGATATCTAGATGTTTGCGCACAGAGGTTTGCGCACAAGCATTATGTGACATAGATACGTGGTCCTGCTCGTGCGCGATCGCTCGTATCCAGATCGTGACGCTGCTGCTGCGTACAGACATAACTAGTATTAGATAAATTAAATAATAATAAGCTTTAGTTATATAAATTAAGTTAAAAAACTTTATAAAAACTCTATATAAAGCTTTTAAAGCTATAATTAATAAGGTTACTTTTATAGAAAAAGCTTTTAATCTATAATTTTAAAGCAAGATACTTCTTTATACTACTATTATATAAGCATGCTAAGAATAACTTAAGCTTAAATAAGCTATGTTCTTAATTAAGCCTACTGTTAGATTAAAGCACTGTTTCTAGGCTTTCTAAGATGAATAATAGGTTTAGATATAATGTATAGGATGACGATTTATTGTATTGATTTATCAATCCTTTTTCTGCTCTACTCGTGTTGCTCGGCTTTTGTTTTTCCGATCCGAGTCCCTCGCGCACTAGCCCTATGCGCGACCAGCTTGCAACATGCTGCAATTTGTTGCAGAATATTGCAAAATGCTGCAACATGCAGCAATTTGCAGCATGTTGCAGCAAATTGCAGCATGTTGCAAGCTGGTCGCGCATAGGGCTAGTGCGCGAGGGACTCGGATCGGCAGAACAAAAAGCCGAGCAACACGAGTAGAGCAGAAAAAGGATTAATAAATTAACACAATTAATACAATTAATTAATCATCCCATACATCATATCCAAACCCATCATTTATCTCAGGAAGCCTAGAAATAGTGCTTCAATCTGACAATTAAGAGTCTCAGTGCCTCCATTGATACAAAATGGCCACCCAGCCTCCTCGAGACGCGACAGTCGTCCTTCGAGACCACACCGACTACAGAGCCTGGATGATGCAGCTGCAATCGAGATGTGTAGCGCACGGCATCTGGCCGCAAGTGGACCCTAAGTTGACCATCCAAATGATCTCCAAACCAAGAGCTCCAGAGATGCCGCTAATAGCTGAGTTTTCACCAGCCTCCAACGTTGAAACGCCTACGCACATAAACAAGCTATTAACAAGCAGTGTTAGAGCCTTTAAAGAAGCTATTAAATACTATAAGATTAAGGCTAACAAGTATAAGAGTAACAGACATAATTATAAAAGAGAGTAATTAAGCCTTTAACAGATTATTGTCTTTATCTAGTTAACAGTTAGCCCGCATCTGCAGCGTACATGCTGTTCCCTAGATTAACTACTTAGACAGTGGATTATAAACTTTAAAGCTACAGTAGGCGTTAACAACTAATTTAAACAAGAACGTGCGCGCAACTAATATAATGCATCCTTAAAGCTGCTAAGAAACGCGAGCATATAGGACCTGTGGCTAGCAGAGTATAACTACGCTGCCACAGAAGTGGAGACACAAAATGTTCTAGAAACAACGCAGTTTAATGCTGTAGCAAAGGACTTTCTAACTGCTATAAATAAAGTTGCCTTTTATTAGTCTACAACCTTTTAGGAAAGCAGATAGTTCACACTAAATATAAATTAGAAAAAAATAATAAAGCGCTTTTAAGAACATATAATGTTAAATTATCTAATACATATAAAAAAGCATAAAGCTGCCTTTATAATAGATAACTTATTATACCTTGCTAAAAGTAGAAAGACTACCTAAGGCATAAATAAGGACGCCTGTAGTGCAGAAGTTGCAACATTAAGAAAATAGAGTAAACCTTAACATTAATGTTATTAAGAAGATAATAAGAAGTTATTTTTAAGCTAAAAACCTACTAAAACAGAAGGCACTAAATGTCCTGCATATAGACACATCTATGCACTAAAGGACTGCTTCTATGTCTATCTAGACAGAGCACTAGACTAGTAGATGCTAAATAAGAGAGTTAAAAAGCTTATAGCATTAAAGCGTAAGCATAACTTAGAATTTTAAGGCCTACTAAGAGGGCAGCGTAGACATAATTTAAGAATACTAATTCTAAAGAGTTTACATACACCTATGCTAGAGATATAAGAAGACTAACTTAAAAGCTAGGAAGTATTAAGAGTTAAGGCAGCTGCATTGCTAGCTATAGTTAATTTAAACTAGAACAGATATTTGCTAAGAGAATTATTTATTCTTAACTTAAGCTTAACATGCTACATTATAAATAATCTTAATTAGATCTACAACTATTGTTTACTAACACTAGAAGACTTTATCTAGTCTAGAAACTCTTACATATAGATTTAAGGCTATAAATTAATTACACTAAGCTTAAAGAGTAAGCATAGAACATATAGTTAAGCATACAGTCTTGTACTTTATAACGCTGCACTGTGCCTAGACCTGCTGTGCAACCTAGTCTTGTTCTGCCTGCTGTAACAGAAAGAAATCTAGTAGGACACACAAGCAAAGCTAACTGCTTTAAAAGCTTTAGACAGGATAATAATTAGAAATCTTACAAAGATCTATAGCTAATAAGTGTTAGAGTACTATCTACTATAGAAGGGCTTATATTATACACACATAATTAACACAAGAACTAAACATAGCCTATAAAAGGCATCTACAGAGCTATAGCATAAGTGTTTTAGACACCCTAGACTAGCTACACTTTAACACCTTATATAGTAAGCTAAGGGGGTGTAAATTAAAAAAATTATAACAGTCTAATGTAACATATGTAGCAGAGCTAAGATACAATAATAAATTAGCTACACACTATAAATTAGTAACAGTAGACCTAGCAAAAAACTGTTAATTAATTTCTATGCATATAAAGCATAGAGCATTATAAAAGAGTAGAGTTAAATGCTAATTACTAATAAGTATTTAAGCCTCTAGTAGGACCTTTACTTTAAGAATAATAGGCTTACTAAATTAATTATTAAAGCTTTTATAATCTTTATCCTTTTTCTAAAGAACTATTATAATATTACTGTAAAAGTTATTAAAGCTAATAACAAGATTATAATAGTAAAACTAGAGGTAAAACACTAGCTAGCATTGCATAAAATAACTATTAAGCCTTTAGCACTAGATACACAAGCCTAGAACAGAGGAGCTAAACGCTTAGAGGGTGTAAATAAGAAGAAGTTACAGGCTATGCAACTAGATGCTAACCTACTATAGGACGTATAGCTATACATTACTAGAGCTGGCGTATACCTATACAATTAGACGCTAAACTATGCTAATAACTAGAAGATACTATATAAGATCTTCTTTACATAAGCAGCTCTAAATAATAGAGTTATTATGTTAATTTAAAAGCTAAGCTTTACATATTTAAAAGCCTATAGCTGTAAAGCATTTATAATAACTAATAACACACATTAGAACAAATCTAGGCTACAGAGGCTAGACCTAAAGGCGTGGATTAGATATCTAGTTAGGTACTAATTGTTAAACATCTACTGCGTATAGATACTACTGCTAGCAAAAGTAATCTATATATATAATGTTATTTTTAATAAACACTTAATCTTTAGTAGTAAGCCTAAAGACCTAATAAATAACTTTATGCATAACATAGTAAAGGAAATTACTATATACATTAGAATAATTAAGCTTCTAATACCTAGTTATTAGCTAAAGACAAAGTTGTTCTATAAAGATAATACTGTAAATAATACATTAAATTTTAACAAAGTAGACCTACTAGGCTACTATTAAGGAAGGAAGATTAAAGATAACTATCTATCTCCTCTAAATACTCTGCTACCTGCAGCATTACTTATGCAGTTAATAGCTAGAGCAGCACTAAAGCTAAGCTAAATAGGGTTGTTAAAGACTGTACTATAGGCTGCAGCCTTTATAGCTAGCATAAGATCTAGAAGTGTAGAAAAGCATAGCAGCAAAACACTAGATAAAGCAGCATTAATAAGAATGCTATTTAAAAAGAAGACACTTTATAAAAGCTAGCTGCTACTTTTACTATTAACCTAAAAGTAACTAGAGGAGCACCCTTTACATAAAATGTTTAAGGCAGTAGAAAGAACACACTTAGATAGTTATTAGATAATAAAATTCTAGACAGAGGTCTAGACAAAGCTAATTAAGGCAGCTAGACAGCAGATTTTAGATTGTATGTAGGTGTACACCTACAAGCTTAACAAGCACTATAAATTATAAAGATGCAAGGCGCAACTAGTAGTCTGCAGTAATTAACAGAGAAACATTACTACATAAAATACTTACGCTGCTACCCTAGCAGGACGCTTATTTTAAATGCTAATAGTAATATCTGCACGCTTTAACCTAGAGCTTAAATAATATAACGTAACTAACGCGTTTATACATGCAGTAATTAACTGCAATATCTATATGCAGATGCTAAGAGGCTATTAGAAACTAGGTACAATACTAAAGCTTTAAAAAGCACTATACAGCCTACAAATTTCTTCTCTACTTTAGCAACACTATTTTATAACAACTTTTAAAGGCCTTAGGTTCTTAGCTGTTCTACACAAACTCTACTGCATAACTAAAGCTAGAATATTTGTTTTCTTCTATGTAGACAACCTTATTATTGCGTACAAGAAAGGCTCTAAAGCAGATGCACAGCGTGTAGTAAACTAGTTACAAGAGAAGTATACCCTAATAAAAGGCAAGGACCTATAATAGTTTCTAAAAGTTAAGATTATTAGAGATTAACAGCAACAAATAATTTAGCTATTATAGGCCTTATATATTAATAAGATAGCTAGGCTAGCTAACAGAAAGAACCTGTAGCACGCTACACTTATAAGTAGAATTAAACTTATGCTGCAATCTAGTTTTGCAACCTTATTAGAAGTAAATTAATATTAGCAGAAGATTAGATCTCTGCTCTTTGCAGCAGTTACTACAAGACTAGACATTGCCTTTGCTATATTACGCCTTACACAGTTTCTCACAAATCCCGCATCTGACTATTAGGATGCAGCTAATTAAGTTATCCTGTACCTACATGCAACACAGACGTACGCACTCTAATTAGAAGGAGAAGACTACCTTGTAGTAGCAAGCAATATGTTATTTGCAGACAATACACTAGATAAGAAGAGCTCTTAGGGCTACGTTATTTAACTATTTAGTAGATAAATTGCATAGTAAGTAAATAAACAAGATACAGTCACAATGTTAACAACAAAAGTAGAATTACTTGCACTGTCCTAAGTTGCTAAGGAAGCTATGTTTATAAGAATGCTTCTTAACAAACTGCAGGTTAAGCTGCCTAATTTAACTATTACAATTTAGTGCAACAACAAGCAGACAATCTAACTAGTAAATAAAGAGATATCTTAACTTTAAACTAAGCTCTAACATGTCAACATCTATAACTACTAGCTCTGACAGGAAGTCTCTTGACAAACAATTAAGGTTGTCTATGTCTCCTCTAGCGAGATGCTTGCGGACGGACTTACTAAAGCGCTTTTAGCTAGCAAATGGCCAAGCTTTCTTTAGCAAATTCGGCTAGTTGACGTTAGGGAGAGGATAGTTAGTCAGGAAGCGGATATGGAAGAGATTGAAGCAAGAATGGAAGCCCTGGAAGCATACTAAGGTTGCGCAATTGGGAACTAGCTTGAAGCATGTCCAAGCTGAGGGGGTGTGTCAGATATGCGCACCTACTGTCAAGACAGGAGGAACGTTTGACGAAAGCTGCTACATAGTACAAGCAATAAGCTCGAACAGTATGTTGC
>NW_022985212.1:304262-337611 GCF_010093535.1 Lindgomyces ingoldianus
GCATTTTGCAGCATTTTGCAGCATGTTGCAGCAAATTGCAGCATTTTACAGCATTTTGCAGCAAATTGCAGCATGTTGCAAGCTAGTTGCGCATAGGGCTAGTGCGCGAGGGACTTGGATTGGCAGAACAAAAAGCTGAGCAACACGAGTAGAGCAGAAAAAGGATTGATAAATCAACACAATTAATACAATTAATTAATTATCCTATACATCATATCTAAACCCATCATTCATCTCAGGAAGCCTAGAAACAGTGCTTCAATCTGACAAGGTGCGTATATCTAACACCTACATGTAAGGCACTATATAGTAATCTCTATTTAGCACTTTAAGTTATAATTAATTAGCAGAATAACACGTTCTTAAATAAACTAGAAGATACATACTATACTAATAAAAAATATAACTTCTTTTATATAACGTACTTCATGGGCGAGTTGCTCACACACTCGAGTCGCTTACTTTTGCCAAGACCCTACCCCAACAAACTCTATTATAGCCTATAACAACCTGCTCTAGCACTATATAGTACAGTACAGCCTAGAATATTATTTAGATACTACTTCTGCTTCTTACTTACACATTTGCGCGTTATGCCTAGTCTAATTGCACTGTCCGCAGCGCCTTTAGGATAGCTTACCTACTTTAGCTTGCACCTGCTTCTTCGCCTTCTTCCTGTCACTGCGCGCCCTAAACTCCTTTAGAGCTGTTAAGCGCAGGCCTTCTTAAATTAGTAAAATAACCTACATTAAGTAGCTATAAAAGGTGTAATAAGTAAAAAAGCATATAAATAGTAATAATCTTATTATCTTTATAGTATTACTAGAAATAAAGTAAGTTATAGCTCTTATAGCTGTTAATAACTAGCAGATAGTAGCTGCTAATAGTACGCTTCTTTATATACATATTAAAGTGCTTTAACTAGTCTAGACTAAGCTAATTAGTAGTCTAGCTGCGCTTAAAGATTATAATAACTTAATTTTAAAGTAAATTTTCTTTTTTATACTAGTTTAAAAAGTAGTTGCTACTCTAAAAAATAATAAAAAGCAAAATAGCCTACTTTTTAGCATTAATGCCCTAGATAGCTGTTGTCTACTTCTAGTTACCTAGCTAGACTGCTTTTAGCTGTCCTTATCTCTCTAAACCTATAATAACTACTTTAGTAGATATCTAGCCTATTATAAACTCTGTCTTGTTAAAGTTGTACATGTTATTATTCTAAATGCTATACTTAGCTTTAATATTTTTATAAGGTTAAACTAGCCTTAAATTACTATAAGATTTTTATAAAAAGCTTTTTTATAGTTTTACTTACACTTAAACTTTACTTTAAGCTTTAAGTAACACTTAATAAACATATTAAGCTAGTTTATGCTAATATAGCCTATATTATGCTTAGCGTGTAAAGAATTAGCTATATTAGCTATAGCTACTAGCTAGAGGGGAAATCCTTGCGTATTTAGCTTAAGTATGTGCTAAATAATTACCTACTTCTTATTATTATCTAGCTTTTATAAGTTAGCTATATAATTAGCTTAAAAAGGTTGTCTAGCGCATTAGTTACTTATTATTTTTTAAAAGACTCTATAAATAGCTGTAGTGTGTTGCTTAAAAAGTATTATGTTTTATTTAAAAGCTTAGAGTGTAAGCTGCATCTAACATTTCTTTAACATATTTAAGTAGTGTTATTAGAAATGCATTAGTGTAGAAAGAGTAGTATAGTAGGGTCTTAGTAAAAGTAAGTAACTTAGGTGTGTAAGCAACTCGCCTATAAAGTACGTTAATTAGCTTTTAATAATATAGAAAAAGTCTAAAAAGATTTAAATTATACTTCTTTATATAATTAAAGTAATGCTTTATCTACTATAAGAAAAAATATTAGTTAATAAATTATCTTTATATAGATTAATTCTATATAAAACGCTAGTACATCTTTTTATATAAAGAATTTTATAATAAGACTTTAATGTGTAAGAAAGTAAGCGTGTACATTTAAAAATTTAAAAGTAAACTAAAGTAAAAAAAAAAAAGTTATATAATAATAACTTAGATAAAAAAAAAGTAAAAAGATTATTAACTACCTTACTACTAACGTACCTAACGGGTTGGCCGGCCACACGGGTTAGCTGGCCGCTTTTGCTAAGCCCCTACTAAAACCACTCTATTCTCTCGCAAAATAGCCTACTTTAGCCCTGTATAAAGTAATACAACATAAGATATTATTTAGAGTCTACTTCTACTACTTACTTACATATACACAAGTTATGCCTAGTTTAATTACACTACTTATATTACCTTTAACTTAGCTTACTTTCTTTAGCGCGCACTTATGTCTTTAGCTTCTTCCTATTACTACGCGCTTTAAACTCCTTTAAAGTAGTTAGACAAGCTTTATTTTTAACTATTAAGGTCTTTTCTGCTTAAATCTACTTCTTTTTATGTAATCTATGTTATGTAGTAGCCTTATTTACTGCTTAAAGCTTTATAATCTTATAGCCTACTTTATTATATTAATGCCTTAGATAACTATTATTTACTTTTTATTACTTTACTATATTACCTTTAGCTATTCTTATCTCTTTAAAGCTATAATAACTGCTCTAGTTAATATCTAGCTTATTATAAAGCCTAACTTGTTAAAGTTATACCTGTTTTTATTCTAGATACTATACTTAGCTTTTATGTTAGCTACTAGGCAAAACTAGCCCTAGATAACTTTTAGATCTTTATAAAGCGCTTTCTTATAATTATACTTATAATTAAACTTTATTATAAACTTAGGGCAGTGCTTAACTTATATACTAGGCTAGTTTAAGCTAACCTAGCCTAGATTACGCTCTACAGGTAAGGAATTAGCTATATTAGCTACAGCTATAAGCCTAGGGGGAAATCTGCGCAGAATAAGCTTAAGTATATACTTAACAACTACTTTCTTTTTAAGCTTAGTTAGATTCCTTAATTTAGGCTAGCATTTTGCTTGTAAAGGCTGTCTAGCGTGTTAATTGCTTAGTGTTGTGTAAAAGACATTATAGATAGCTGCAGCGTGTTATAAAAAAAGTTTTAAGTCTTATTTAAAAGCCTAAAGAGCAAGCTATATCTAACGTTCTTTAGAAGATTTAATCTAGTGTTGTTATTAAGGCATTATGTAGATAGGTAGAGTTTAGTGGGGGCTTAGCAAAAGTGGCCGGCCAACCCGTGTGGCCAGCCAACCCGTGTGGCCGGCCAACCCGTTAGGTACGTTACTACATTTCTCTACTATGTAATAGCAGAGGACATATACAGCCTAGAACCTAAAAGATACGCAAAATAGTTTATTCTTAAAAATTAATATTATATAGTATACTAAGGTAAACTATAGAATACTAGCGCTGCAAGAATTTCTACTATTAGAAAGTTATAACTTAAAGTATACTTATAAGAATTCTCTTATATAAAAGTAGACTAGACACTAAATAAAAAAAGTATTAGCTTTAAAAAATAAAAATTAATAGAATTAATTAGTACTATTGTCTGTACGTAGCAACAGCGTTACAGTCTAGATAGTTACCGCGCGAGAGAAGGATCATGTAGCTATGTCACATGATGCTCGTGCGCGAACCTCTGTGCGCGAACATCTAGATATTCCCTTTTTCCTCTATATAGAGGAAAAGACAGAGCAATATAGAACTAGAAACATGTTGCCCCCACCCTACCTACTTTATACGCTGTGCACACTGTACACTACTCTTACTCTTGCTACTTAAGTGCTTATACTATTAGCAGCTAGCTAAAAGAGCCTATTTAATACTAATTAGTAGTTAATCTAATTAACTATAAATTAGTAAGAGTAATAATAAAGTACTTATGCTTTATAAAGTACTTTGTTTTATTGCTTATTTTTAGAAATAGTAGATTAATTCTTTACATTGTACAGCAAGCTCTGCTACTATATAAAGTAAAAAAAAGATAGTATAAGACGTACACTAAGATAAATAATAAAGCTGCATAAACTAGCAGCTAGATAACAACAGCAGTACCTATGTAATTTACTAAAAAGGTAATTAACTATACTAATATAATAAAATCTTACTAGTGCTTATAGGTTGTAAAACACCTCTTTGTACACTAAATTTTAATTAGGTGTTGCGTTTGCTAAAAGGTTAACCTCCTAGCTAGCACAGCAGAAGGATATATATAGATGGATAGCTGTATGCGACACACCCCGCAGCTTAAACTGTGGAACAAGAGAGGTGAAACATAGTAAAACAACCTTAACACACCCTCCTAGCCTAAGCAACAGAACTTAGAGACAGATCTAGTAAGGTAGCCTCTATAATAGACGCACTGCTTAAATGCTTTTTGCTAAGCGTAGAAATTAAACACACAGTGCTTAGAGATAATGTAATTCTATTAGTAGAGCAAAGGTGTAAAAAATTTTGTGCGCTAACTATCTACACTACGCTGCAAACTAGGCTTATAATTGTTGCGTTTGCTAAAAGGTTAACCTTCTAGCTAGCACAGAAGAAGGATATATATAGACAGATAGCTGTATGCGACATTAGGTTTTATATTTATTAAGTTGTCTATTAAGTTACTTTGCTTATTAACCTTATAGCTTCTTATAATGCAGTCTGTTAACCTGCAGTCTTAGTCTATAACTAAGTAGTAATAGGGCATCTAGTTGTCTAGTTAGCTAGCTCTCTACTAGAAATAGTAGAATGCGCATTAGTCTTATAGGTTACAGTCTAGCTAAGGTAGCTTCTTATGTATAGGCAATTCTTAATAATGCCTACAGCCTAGTTTTTTGCAGGTAAACGTAGCCCTGTTCTAGCGCTAGTTTATAATACTCCTTTCCTAAGCAGGCCACCATCCCGCACGGTACTTTGTGCCCTAGTGCTGGATACAGTAACGTCTTAAGCAGTGATACTAGAGGTGTAAGGCCGGATGTCCCAGAACGGGCCAGTATGGCCTCACCTGACCTGTTTGGAGGTCGTATGACCTGTGCTTCGTATATAAGCATGAATCCTGACAAGCGAAGCTTGGCAGCGATTCGTCTCTCTTACAATACACTCCTATCTTTCTCCGAAAGCTTGCTCTCAGTGCTATCCGTGCTATTTACCATCCCATCTTTACAAGAGGTATAGGCATTCTGTTATGTCCCTGCAAACTAGGACTAGTTAAACCTAAGTCTAGCGTAGGTATTCTCTAGTGCAGATTACTTATACTAAGTGCTCCCTCTATTAGCATGTTCTATGTTATAGGACGCGCTTCTATACAGGATACATTTTCTATTATTTTATCTAAAAGCTAGAGCTTTTTAACTAACTATAAGAGATAAAAGCAAAGTTCTAGGTCTTTTAATATAGAAGGTTAGGACTTTAAAAATTACTTTCTAGAGGTTTTTTTATTTTTATTAGTCCTTAATAGCTTTAAAAAATTCCTACTGGTCTTCTTTCTTTAGTAGGTTGTAAAGTGCTTTAGCTATTTGTTAAATAGCCTTGTAGGTGTTGTAGTTGTTTCCTATAAATACTTTATAGTCTACTATTAGGCAGTGTTTTTAGTAGTTATAGCGTGCTCCGCACTTCTAGCACTAGCACTTCTAGAATTGCCTAGTAAGTTCCTTAGCAGGGACTTCTACTATAGGGTAGTCTAAGAGAAAGCGTTCTTGCTCTTTTTTAACATTTTCTTTATATTCTTAGACTTAGGTACTAGTTTAGTATCCTTTAAAAATAGCTACTTCTTATAACACCTAATTAAGGCTATAAAAGTCCTAGAATTCTACCTTCTAATATAGTATAAAGTAATTAGTAGAGGGATAGTTTCCTTTGCATCTCTAGCAAAGAGAGGATTTAACCCTTTCTTCTATCTATTCTTCTATAAGGCTGCGTTCTATAGTAATAGCTTTTACTATTATAGTAGTATCTTTATTTTCTACTTTCTTAAAGTCTAGGCATTTTTAATAAAAGTAGCCTACTTTTCTATAGTTTAGATAGGCTTTTTTTAAAGTTACTTCTTCTACTTCTTTGTTAATAGTAGCCTGTTACCTTTTCTAGAAGCTCTGCTCTTCTTTTAGAAGGTACTATGTGTGTGTTTTACATAGCTTAGATTTATTAGCTTTTTATTATAACAAAGTGTTTTCTTTTTTTTTTTAGGTGCTAGCTTAGGCCTCTAAGGTGTTCTGCTAGGTCTTTTTTCTTGCTTACGCTTCCTATAACAGTTGTTATAAGTTGCTGCTTATTTAATAAATTTCTCTAAAGTTATTAGTTTTCTATTATGCATAAATTTATCTTTAATTATTTTATAAAGGGCTTTTTAGTCTGTTTATTAATAGATAGCTAACTATTCGCAGAACTGTGCAGCATAATGTTATATAGTTTCTTTTCCTTGTTGTAGAGTGTTTATCTTGTCTGCTACTGTCTTTTCTTTGTCTATAAGTTTATAAATTATAGTAAGAGCTTTTTTAAAAAAGTCTATACTGCTAAACACTTCTTTTATTTTAGAGAAAAGTGTGTAGCTATTTACTTTAAAGTTTATCTAATTATTAGCGTAGAGTTAGAACTAGACAGCAGGTAGCCTATTAAGGTAGAGTTCTATCTATAAGATTATTTCTTTATAGGATTAGAACACTTCTTAGTTATACTGCATATATAAGTAGCATTATATAAAAAAAGGCCTAAAATCCTTTAAGTTTCTAGTAAATAGTTTAAGTAAAGACAGTCTTAAAGTTTTTTTAGCTACTATGCTTGTCTTTTCTTAAGAGGATGTTAGATTAAAGCACTGTTTCTAGGCTTCCTAAGATGAATGATGGGTTTTAGATATGATGTATGGGATGATGATTAATTGTATTAATTAATCGATTTTTTTTTGTGTCCTCTGCTCGTGTTGCTCGGCTTTGTTTTTCCGGTCCAAGTCCCTCGCGCACTAGCCCTATGCGCGACCAGCTTGCAACATGCTGCAATTTGTTGTAAAATATTGCAAAATGCTGCAACATGCAGCAATTTGCAGCAACATACTGTTTGAGCTTATTGCTTGTACTATGTAGCAGCTTTCGTCCAGCGTTCCTCCTGTCTTGACAGTAGGTGCGCATATCTAACAGAGGAATTTTAAAAGTTTACAAGTTCTAACTATAAGGCTTAGATCTATAGGTTTATAGTTAGAGGTTCTTAGTTTTACACTAATTATGCTATAGTTTATGTTAGGTTAATTATTTTTTATTTTATTACTCTTAATTTGCGTAGCTTTTCTTACATGTTATTTATTTACTTAATTAGAGCTTCTTTGTTAGGTGTTAGAGTCTAGCCTGTCTCTAAGAGGGCAGCGCTAATTATCTCTATATTAGTAGTAAGTTGTTAAGGATTTATACTTTATTAGAGGGGTAGTAATTAATGTTGTAATCCTTACTTAGTAGGGTCCTTTTAGATGCTGCAAGCACACAGGCCTTTTAGATTAGGTTAGAGATAGAATAGAGGAACCTGCCTTAGATGTACAGTCCTTAGTATAGTCTAGGTATAGAGGCGTTAGAGTGGCTAAATTGTGGTTTAGACTTTAATAGCAGTATAAGGCGCTTTGTTAAACAGTTTGTAGAACAAGAGTAGAAGTGTATATAGTACAAGATACACAACTAGTATTGCAGCTTGTTAGAAAGCTAGAATGCTACTTAGTCTATAGAATAAACTAAACATTAATCACACCTTCTAAAGGTTAATCTTTTAGGGCATTATATACATAGCAAGACCTGTAGTCTCTGCAGTCCTTAGCCTTCCCTAGCCTGCAGGCTCTGCAGTTGTCCTGTTTAACTGTTGTGCTTAGCCTTGCTAAGCCTTGCAGTCTTGCAGGTGTTCTCTTATTAGACAACGCATCTCTTAAACAGTTGCTCTCCTAGGTTAGAGTCCGGCTGTCTAGGTTCTTCTCATTCGAGCATAAAGAGTTTCTATAATTAATTGTCTAGGTAGTGGGGCTTGTTGCAGGGGCCCTGCCTAGTCCACTCGTGGACTGTAACACCTAGCTAGACTGCTTTTAGCTATTCTTATCTCTCTAAACTTATAATAACTACTTTAGTAGTGTTAGATATGCGCACCTACTGTCAAGACAGGAGGAACGTTTGACGAAAGCTGCTACATAGTACAAGCAATAAGCTCGAACAGTATGTTGCAGCATTTTGCAGCATTTTGCAGCATGTTGCAGCATTTTGCAGCATTTTGCAGCAAATTGCAGCATGTTGCAAGCTGGTCGCGCATAGGGCTAGTGCGCGAGGGACTCGGATCGGAAAAACAAAAGCCGAGCAACACGAGTAGAGCAGAAAAAGGATTAATAAACCAAGACAATAAAAATGATCATCCTATACATTATATCCAAACCCATCATTCATCTTAGGAAGCCTAGAAACAGTGCTTAAATCTAACAAGTAGATATCTAGCCTATTATAAACTTTATTTTATTAAAGTTATATATGTTATTATTTTAGATGCTATACTTAGCTTTAAATTATAATAAAAATTTTATAAAAAGCTTTTTTATAGTTATACTTACACTTAAACTTTACTTTAATCTTTAAGTAGTGCTTAATAAACATATTAAGCTAGTTTATGCTAATATAGCTTATATTATGCTTAGTGCGTAAAGAATTAGCTATATTAGCTATAGCTACTAGCTAGAGGGGAAATCCTTGTGCATTTAGCTTAAGTATGTGCTAAATAATTACCTACTTTTTATTATTATTTAGCTTTTATAAGTTAGCTATATAATTAGCTTAGAAAGGTTATTTAGTGTGTTAGTTACTTATTATTTTTAAAAGACTTTATAGATAGCTGTAGTGTGTTACTTAGAAAGTATTATGTTTTATTTAAAATTTTAAAGTATAAGCTATATTTAACATTTCTTTAACATGTTTAAGTAGTGTTGTTAGAAATGCATTAGCGTAAGAAAAGTAGTGTTGTAGAGTCTTAGTAAAAGTAAGTAACTTAGGTGTGTAAGCAACTCGCCTATGAAGTACGTTATATATACATATATATTATACTATGTAAGAATACTTAGTTTAAGTATTCTCGTGCGTATCTTTTAGTACAGTAGGGAAAGTTGTATAGTATTAGCTTAGCAGGCAGGGCGCCTACCTTATTACAAATTTCTAGGTTAGTATAGAAACTATCTAAAGCGAAGATTTATCTTCTTTATATACATTTTAGTTCTCTACTTAGTAATATACTGTTACGACCCACGATCAGACTGTAAGCCACCCACCACAGAAGCTCCGCTGTTTGGACGAACAAGGCTGGAATCCCCTAGTTGCTCCACCCGTAAGGTCACGTGACCAGACGTACAAGGAATGGACAGAGTTGTTAGACTGATGTACGGCTAAGTGTACTGTCTAGTAAGCATGCAACATTTAAATGCTATAAATGCTACAAGCGCTGCTAAGCGTTGGCGCTTGCTGTGCTTATAACGCTTAACTCTAGAGAACTCTGTGTATATAGTTTAGATCTTAACTATAATAGAAAGTTATAATTAAAGTTTAGTTTATTCTAGTTTATTACTACATAGACTAAGTAGCATTACTACTTTATAATAAAAGCAATACTAATTATATATCTTATACTATATATAACGTACCTAACGGGTTGGCCGGCCACACAGGTTGGCCGGCCACTTTTGCTAAGCCTCTACTAAACTCTACTTATCTACATAATGCCTTAACAACAACACTAGATTAAATCTTCTAAAGAATGTTAGATACAGCTTACTCTTTAGGCTTTTAAATAAGACTTAAAACTTTTCTTGCAACACGCTACAGCTATTTATAATGTCTTTTACACAACACTAAGCAATTAACGCGCTAGATAGCCTTTACAAGCAGAATGCTAGCCTAAATTAAGGAATCTAACTAAGCTTAAAAAAAAGGTAGTTATTAAGTACATACTTAAGCTTATTACACATAGATTTCCCTCTAGGCTTACAGCTGTAGCTAATATAGCTAATTCCTTGCCTACAGAGCGCAATTTAGGCTAGGTTAGCTTAAACTAGACTAGTATATAGGTTAAGCACTGCCCTAAGTTTATAATAAAGTTTAATTATAAGTATAATTATAAGAAAGTGCTCTATAAAGATCTAAAAGTTATCTAGGGCTAGTTTTACCTAGTAGCTAACATAAAAGCTAAGTACAGTATCTAGGATAAAAACAGGTATAACTTTAACAAGTTAAGCTTTATAATAGGCTAGATATTAACTAGAGCAGTTGTTATAGCTTTAGAGAGATAAGGACAGCTAAAGGCAATATAGTAAGGTAATAAAAAGTAGACAATAGTTATCTAAGGCATTAACATAATAAAGTAGGCTATAAGATTATAAAGCTTTAAGTAGTAAATAAAGCTACCACATAATATAGATTACATAAAAGAAAGCAGATTTAGGCAAAAAAAACTTTAATAGTTAAAAATAAAGCTTGTCTAACTGCTCTAAAGAAGTTTAAAGGGCGTAGTAATAGGAAAAAGCTAAAGACGCAGGTGCGCGCTAAAGAAGGTAAGCTAAGTTAAAAGCAATGTAAGTAGTGCAATTAAACTAGGCATAACTTGCGTACATGTAAGCTAGTAGTAAAAGTAGACTTTAAATAATATCTTATGTTGTATTACTTTATACAGGGCTAAAGTGGGCTGTTTTGCAAGAGAATAGAGTGGTTTTAGTGGGGGCTTGGCAAAAGTGGCCGGCCAACCCGTGTGGCCGGCCAACCTGTTAGGTACGTTACCTTTATCTTGTTCCTAACTAGGAACTGTTTAACTTAAGCACGTTATACTGCTGTTAAAGGGCAAAGTATAGTTAGCTATACCTCTCTATCCTAGCAGCTTCACCTTAGCGGCCTGTACACCTGTCTAGAATAAGTCCTCTCCCTGCTTAAACACCTAACCTATCTCTAGGCCTAGTGTACTTTAGATACTATCTCTTTAAAGTAAAGATTATAACATTAATTACTATCTCTAATAAAATATAAATTCTTATAATACCTCTACTAATTTAGAGATAATTAGCGCTGCCTTAGTAGGGACAGGCTAGACTCTAATACTAAATAAATAAGCTCTAACTAAGTAACTAAACAATATAAGAAATAAGCTAGGCAAGCTAAAAGCATTAAAATAAGAGGTAATTAGCCTAAGATAGATGCTAGCATAGTTAACATTAACGCAAGAAGAATTATAGAATGTAAGCCTATAAGTTAAAGCTTTGCAAATTAAATTAGCTAACTTTTAAAACTTTTCTTAAAAAAAAATAAGCATTATAGCTAAAAGAAAACTCTAAGACTAGCCTTACTAAAGCTTTTTACTAGAAACTTAAAAGATCTAAGGCCTTTTTTTACATAATATTATCTTTATATGTAATATAATTAGAGAGTATTCTAAACTTATAAAGAAATAATCTTATAAATAAGACTTTAGTTTAACAGCTTACTAGCGATCTAGTTTTAACCTTATGCTAACAGCTAAATAAACTTTAAAGTAAACAGCTATACACTTCCTCTTAAAATAAAGAAAATATTTAGTAGTATTGTTAGATATGCGCACCTACTGTCAAGACAGAAGGAACGTTTGACGAAAGCTGCTACATAGTACGAGCAATAGGCTCGAACAGTATGTTGCTGCAAATTGCTGCATGTTGCAGCATTTTGCAGCATTTTGCAGCATTTTGCAGCATGTTGCAGCAAATTGCAGCATATTGCAGCAAATTGCAGCAAATTGCAGCATATTGCAGCAAATTGCAGCAAATTGCAGCATGTTGCAGGCTGGTCGCGCATAGGGCAAGTGTGCGAGGGACCCGGATCGGCAAAACAAAAAGCCGAGCAACACGAGTAGAGCAGAAAAAGAATTAATAAATGAACACAATTAATACAATCAATCAATCATCCCATACATTATATCCAAACCCATCATTCATCTCAGGAAGCCTAGAAACAGTGCTTCAATCTAACAAGTATAAATTCTTTTAAAGAAGCTCTTACTATAATCTATAGACTTATAGATAAAGAAAAAATAGCAGTAGATAAAATAGATGCTCTATAGCAAGGAAAGAAACTGCATAACATTATGCTACGCAATTCTGCAAACAGTTAGCTATCTGTAGATAGATAGACTAGAAGACCCTGTGTAGAGTGTTTTATAAACGACTTAAAAAAACTATTAAAGATAAATTTACACATAACGTACTTTACAGGCGAGTTGCTTACACACCTAAGTTGCTTACTTTTGCTAAGACTCTACTAAACTACCTTTTTTACACTTATGCATTCCCTACAACACTACTTAGATGTGCTAAAAGAACATTAGATATAGCTTACGCTCTAAGCTTTTAAATAAGACATAAAACTCTTAAAGAAACATGCTACAGCTATGTGTAAAGTCTTATAAAAGATAATAAATAACTATAGCACTAGACAACTTTTATAAGCTAATTCTACAGCTAAATTATAGAAGCTAGGTAATAAAAAGAAGTAGGTAATTATTAAGACTATACTTAAGCTATATGCGCAAGGAATTTTCTCTTAGATAGCATTTATAGCTAATATAGCTAATTCTTTGCGTGCTAAGCGTAATCTAGGCTATATTTACATAAACTAGCCTAGTACATTTGTAAAGCGTTATTTAGAGCTTAAAGTAACATTTAAGTGTAAGTATAACTATAAAAGAGCTTTCTGCAAGAGTTCTAGAGTAATTTAAGGCAGGTTTAGCCTTATAAAGAATATTAAAGCTAAGTATAGCATCTAGGATAATAACACATATAACTTTAGCAAAATAGGCTTTATAATTAGCTAAATATCTCTTAACTATACTTACACTTAAAACTTTACTTTAAGCTTTAAATAACACTTTATAAATGTACTAGGCTAGTTTATGTAAACATAGCCTAGATTACACTTAGTGCGTAAAGAATTAGCTATATTAGCTATAAATGCTATCTAAGAGGAAATTCCTTACGCATATAGCTTAAGTATAGTCTTAATAATTACCTACTTTTTTTTATTGCCTAGCCTCTATAATTTAGCTGTAGAATTAGCTTGTAAAGGTTATCTAGTGCTATAGTTATTTATTATTTTTTATAAAACTCTGCACATAGCTATAGCACATTTTTTTAAAAGTTTTATGTTTTATTTAAAAGCTTAGAGTGTAAGCTGTATCTAACATTCTTTTAGCACGTCTAAGTAGTGTTGTAGGGAATGCATTAGTGTAGAAAGAGTAGTTTAGTAGGGTCTTAGTAAAAGTAAGCAACTTAGGTGTGTAAGCAACTCGCCTGTGAAGTACATTAATAAAAAACTAATAACTTTAAAAAAATTTATTAAACAAGCAGCAACTTATAACAACTATTATAGAGAATAAAAGTATAAAAAAAGACCTAGTAGCGCACCTTAGAGGCCTAAATAAGCACTAAGAAAGAAAAAAACACCTTACTATAATAAGAAGCTAATAGATCTAAGTTATATAAAACACACATAAAGCATGTTCTAAAAAAAAAGACCTTATAAAAAAAGTAACAGGCTACTATTAATAAAGAAATAAAAAAAAGATTTTTAGATAAAGCATGCCTAAACTATAAAAAAGTAGGCTACTTTTATTAGAAATGTCTAGACTCTAGAACCCTAGAGAATAAAAATTTAAGACTAGTAATAAAAGCTATAAGTGTAGTAAAAGGTCTAACAGTAGAAAAAATTTACAATAGACTTAATAAAAGACTTTATTAGAAGTGTAGAATAAACTATAAACTAATAAATTACTTTATAAGTTATTAGAAGGTAAAAGTCTAAGATAGCTATAACATTAATTTAGCACTAGAAGAAGCTGCAGTTTATAAGAGACTACGTAAATTAACATAGGTTGTAAACTATATATAAAATGTATAAAAAGAGAAGAAAAAGTTTTCTCTTAAGCAGCCTATGTTAGGAACACTAGTGGAAAAGCTTACACATTAATTCTAAACTAGTTAGTGCTAGAAGTGTAGAGCTAATTATAAACACTAGTACTATAAGATACTATATTAGAAGGTACTTATTAATAATAACATAAAAACTTATAAAGTAATCTTAAACATTACTAGAGTACATTACAATATCCTAAATTAAAAAAAACTAATAGAATTTCTTCTAGAAAATCCTTTAATAAAGAGAAGGCCTTAGGTAGCTACTTACACTACTACAGACGCTAGATCTGTGTTAGGAAAGGTCTAAGACTCTGCCCCTAGCATTAGCAATAACTAGAAAGGAGTTAGAATTACAACAGCTTAATTAGTACTACATCTTATGTAAAAGCAAGTAGCATACTAAATTACAATGCTGCTATAAAAAGCATCTGCTTTAAATAATAAGAATAAAAAAGTACTTAAGGTAGACGCAGGTACAACTAGTACTAGTCTACATAAACCTAAAAGATTGCGTGTTTCTATAGTACCTGTGTATAAATAGAAACTGGGTTAAACATTAGCCTACTAAGCATTAGGCTAGATAGTGGCTAAAGACATAGAAAGTAAATAAAAACAGAGATAATAATCTAAGTAGAGAGCCTATAGAATGCAAAATGCTAAACTGCCTCTACTGCAGCTCTAGACTAAATTACAAAAACTTTTAATAAACAGAATGTAAAAAATGCAGAGACTGCATTTTCTACTATTTTTAATAAAAAGTAAACTAGGTAAATAACTAACTTTTGTAACATTACTAAGTAGAAAACTAATAATGCTTAGTAGAAGACTGCATAGTTAAAGGCTACTAAAAGCATAGACTCTAGACAGACTACATGGCAGAACAGGAAACTATTATAGAAAATGTTAAGAAAGATAAAACCCTAGACTACAATGTTATATACTATAACATAAAAGCACTAATAGCAGTTAGATAGGGAACTAGTTAAAGCCTTACAACAAAATTTATATTAGAAGGACGTAGAGAGACTGCCTTAATTAACAGCAGATGCACATTTACTGCTATAGACTCTGAATAAGTAGATTACTAAGACATACTATATAGAATAAAAGATTAACTTTTTAAGGTTACTTTTACAGACGCATCCTTAATTAAGTTTAAAAAAAGATACATTTACTTTAAAATAACAGAACTTAAACTTAAAATAAAGAACACTTATAACGTACTTTACAGGCAAGTTGCTTACACACCTAAGTTGCTTACTTTTACTAAGACCTTACTAAACTACTCTTCTTACACTAATGCATTTCTAACAACACTACTTAGACGTGCTAAAAAAAAACATTAGATACAGCTTATACTTTAAGCTTTTAAATAAGACATAAAACCTTTAAAGAAATATGCTGCAGCTATGTATAAAGTCTTTTAAAAGATAATAAATAACTATAGCACTAGATAACCTTTACAAGCTAATTCTACAGCTAACTTATAAAGGCTAAGTAATAATAAAAAGCAGGTAATTATTAAGACTATACTTAAGCTATATGCACAAGAATTTTCCTTTTAAATAGCATTTATAGCTAATATAGCTAATTCTTTACGCGCTAAGCGCAATCTAGGCTATATTAGCATAAACTAGCTTAGTATGTTTAGAAAGCATTATCTAGAGCTTAAAGTAACATTTAAGTGTAGTATAACTATAAGAGAGCTTTTTATAAAAGTTCTAAAGTAATTTAAAGCAGGTTTAGCCTTATAAAGAATATTAAAGCTAAGTATAGCATCTAAAATAATAACATGTATAACTTTAGTAAAATAGGCTTTATTATAAGCTAAATATCTATTAACTATACTTACGCTTAAAACTTTACTTTAAGCTTTAAATAGCACTTTATAAATATACTAGGCTAGTTTATGCTAACATAGCCTAGATTACACTTAGCGCGCAAAAAATTAGCTATATTAGCTATAAATGCTACTTAAGGGGAAAATCTTTACGCATATAGCTTAAGTATAGTCTTAATAATTACTTACTCTTTATTATTACCTAGCCTTTATAAGTTAGCTATAGAATTAGCTTATAAAAGTTATCTAGTGCTGTAGTTATTTATTATTTTTTAAAAAACTTTATACATAGCTGCAGCATGTTTTTTTAAAAGTTTTATGTTTTATTTAAAACCTTAAAGTGTAAGCTATATCTAACATTCTTTTAGCATGTCTAAGTAGTGTTGTTAGAAATACATTAGTGTAAGTAGAGTAGTTTAGTAGGGTCTTAGCAAAAGTAAGCAACTTAGGTGTGTAAGCAACTTGTCTGTGAAGTACGTTAACTAAAAGTCTATTAGCATATTGCCTTTAAAAGGAAAATATTAAGCTATACTAGGCTATAACTAGCTATATAAACATAACTCTAAAATTAACTAGAGAAACATAACTATCTAGGCTTCTAAACAACATGCTACTATAACTTAGTTAGTGTGCTATAAGAACACCTGCTAAATACATAAATAAGTAAAATAAGAAGCTAGCTAGCATCTTAAAAAATAAAAAATAAAAAGGTTTCTTTACTAGAAACTTAAAGCTAGAGTAATTTAAATAATAAAGAAAGAACTTAAAGAAACTACGCTTAAGAAGATGCTTACTAATAAAGAAGTAAATAGGCTAAAATATAATAACTAGTGCAACAACTAGGGCACACAATCTCTAAAGAATATAGTAACTATTAGGATATGTTTAAAACCTCTAAAGACCTAAAAGAACTTCTACTGCATTAGCTATAAGACTATGCTATAAACCTAAAGCTAAACCTATAGCTAAAAACCTATAAGCTAAGACTCTTAACAAAACTCTAAAAAAAAAGGCGTTACAAGAATATATAAACAAGATGCTAGTAAGAGGCCACATCTAAAAAAGTAATAGCTTAATAGTATTAGTAGTAGTGTTTATAAAAAAGAAGGAAGGGAAAATTAAAGTTTACTAGAACTATTAAACCCTTAATAAAAACACTATTTAAGACTAGTTTCTACTCTTTATTATATAAAACATTATAAACTAGCTAAAAAGAACTAAACACTTTATAAAGTTTAACATATAAGATAGGTTTAACAAGATAATAATTAAGAAAGGCTATAAATAGATAACTACATTCTAAATTTTAGGCGCCTTATATAAACTTTTTATTATGCTATTTAAACTAACTAACGCTCTAGCTACTTGATGTTACTTTAAAGGTATTATATTTTATTTAAAAGCCTAAAGTGTAAGCTGTATCTAATGTTCTTTTAGCATGTTTAAGTAGTTAGTGTTGTTAGAAATGCATTAGTGTAGAAAAAGTAGTTTAGTAGAGTCTTAGTAAAGTAAGTAACTTAGGTGTGTAAGCAACTCTCCTGTAGTGTACGTTAAAGTAGAAAGCATAAAGTATAGAAAAGACTATAAAACAGCATTAATAAATAAATTCTTAAAAAGACTTAGAGGTTTAGCAAAGAATATATATACATATAATAGCATGTAATAAAATGTTATGTGCTTAAGGCTAGGCTAAAAGCTTTCTAGAAAGAGTCTAAGCATGTCTAAGTTAACTAAAACATGCAAAGCAATATCTTAAGCTCTACTAGTAGTAGAATTATATATAGTTATAACTAGTAGGTTTTAAAAGCACTGTTTAAAGGTAAATTACTAAATATTAAATAGAATCTATTCTAGAAGCTACTTAGAAGACATCTACTTTAAACTCTATAAGTTTTGCTTTACTAAACAATACTATACACTTTATTATGTAAAAATAAGCTGTTTGTAAGTTTGTTTCAAAAGTGCTTTCTATTTAGTACTACCTTTACAGCTGTATAGGCTAGCAGATCTTACATTTTAAAAGCACCTTTGTATAGAGAATGAATTATAGATTTTACTTGCTAACGCTTGTAAAATAAAGTATATATATATTTTATTTCAACCCACTAAGCTTTTAAGAATTTATCTACTAATATAATTCTATACTTCTCTTCTACGCTAGTGGCTCTACAGACCTTATAGTTGTTCTTTCTGGCAGCTACACCCTCGGGGAAGGCCTACAGAATCATTAGCTGCAACTAGTTGCCTGCCGAAGTTGCTGGCATGATCGCGATCACAACAACACTAAAAATAGAGCCTCTGGAGACGGTCGCAGCCAAACTCGCAGCTTCAAGGACCTTGGTGCTGCAAGAAGCTGTAGATACGTCAATCCTCACCCATCTTTGCCGAGGGATAGATGATTGTGGGATTCTTACGAGAGGGCTACTTTGGGTGCTCACCACATTTCGCGAAGGATCATGAAAATTATTGTCTTCGTATTGCTGCAGTCGAAGCATATGGTTGAAAGCTCAGGCGTCGGCGCAGTTGGCTAGCAAAGCGTACGAAGACGTCTGATATAATGGAAAAGGCGTGAGACACAGCTCATGTCAGTAGCCATGAAAGCCCAGATACGATTTCAATCAAGGGATTCATAGTAGGCGGGTGCTGCGGCTCTTTAGCGCAGGAAATTTGTGGATAATTATTAGCCTTATAATACGCGAAGGCTCAGGACCGTAGGGCCGAAGAATTGCAGGATCGCAGGATCGTAAGATTGAAGGATCACAGGATCGGAGGATTGCAGGATCGCAGGATCGAAGGATCGAAGGATTATAGGATCCGAGTTCTCGTGAAAACGGGGAACAAAAGGCCCCCAGGGTCGGTATGGAGTGCCTCGCTAGAGATGATCTCAGGTGTCACCGGTCGGAGAGTCGCGGTTATTGACGCGAAATAACACAGGCAGGCCGAGGCGAGTGGGTTCGAAGAAATGCAACGCAGGTCAGATACGGTAGCCAGGCTGTGAGGTCCGCAACTAGACGCTGAACGAGAGACAAAGGAGGGAAGGAGGGCATCGAGGTAACCGGTCTCAAGTCAGCATTGGGTAATCGTTTTCCGTTCCGGCCCCTCTTCTGGTCCATTTGCCGTATGCAAAAATCGATAGAATTATCAGCGCTATGTGGGACCTGCGTTTCCCTAGCACATTTTCTTTCATATCCCAGCAACGCAAATATATGTCTGAATAAAAAGAATACATCTAACTAGAGAAGCTCTTCTCTAAATAATATTATCGTGTGTATTCTATGTTAGAATGAGATGCTGTTGTACAGCGCAGATTTGTAAAATTTTGCATTTTGCGTGCTAGGACTACTAAGCGAGCGCTCTAAACTGTAGAAGAGAATAGTTAACAATCCTCTTTTTCTCAACAACTATGCAATATTAATTAAAAAAGAAAAGGGGGTAAAAGATTCTACATGTAGAGGAGATACTACCATAAGACTCTTATAGATTTAAATTGTGTCGTTCTCATCAGAAATCAGAAGAGAGGAGCGTAAATATTGCAGAGCGCCAAGAATTTCGTTGGGTTCTTATACGCTCAATGGGCCGACTGCAATCCTGACCCTCACGTCGTACGCGTAAGCTCTCTGCTCATACTTGTTGTATCAACCCAACTCCTGATACAGGCCTGATTATTTCGCGACATCCACAACCCCAAATGTCAGGATTTGCATAACGAAGATGTCGATAATGAAGGCAATGTTACTGGCGTCTTGGATATCGTCTGCCATGGTATTGAGATAATAAGTCATTAGGATTATGTTTCTAATGGGTTCTGTCAGGAATAGACAGAATGATGTAGAATAATTTACTGATACAGAGGGCAGAATGACCCTAGGGAACGGTCTGTCCAAGTTCCCACGACAGATGTCTATGCTATAATGCTGGCTAGTCTATAACTCTAGGGCGCGGCCTTTCTCTCCCGTTGGAGTACCGGCGGATTCTGTTGCAACTTCTTTTCTCCACATGTTGATTCCTTGCAGTGGCCCGACTGAAAAATGCGCCACAGACTGGACACGTGAATTTAGGTCGTGCCTTCCCCTTTTCAACATGGTGCCGTAGGAGGTTGCTGCGGGTAGAAAAACTTTTACCGTTGCATCCATGCTTCCAGCAACGGGTTTTGGTGTCCAATGATTCGTCAAAAGTGATATTCATAGCATCTCCGAGAAAGTCTGCCATGACTTCGCCCAAGTCGTCACAGTGCTCAACTTCCCCTTTTGGTGAATCCACAAGCAAAATATCCATGCAGTCGTTAACGTGCCCGGAAATATCGTAAAGAGCCTGGTGGTCGGAGTTTGACGTTGATAAGCTACTACTGGTGCGAGGGGTGTATTGTTCCGGGCTTGGCTGAGCAGGGCGTGATTGAGCAGGGCACGCTTCTTCTTGCAGGTAAGGTACGCTCGGGACAAGTTAGCAGCTACCGTTGCAAACTATTACATGGGGATTACCTCACGTACCTTATCAGTAAGTCGAGTCGGTCCAAATCGCTTTGCTGTATAATCCTCGAACTCATGGAACGAGCTGTTTCCGGATGGCTTGCTGCAACGAGGTCAACAGCTCGGCGCTTTGATTGTAATGACCTCTCCATTATCCCCATTATATCCGGCCACAATGGCAGCGGAGCTCTCTCTTGCCATAAGAGATCTTTCAGTCCATCTTCCCCCAGTCAGCAATGCAATCGTGATAGGAATGACATCACAACGCGTACCATTGGCATCTCGCAAGCTCGAGATCGAATCACATATCGTTCTAGTAGTAGCTCGTCCCTCCTGTTTCTCCATGCTTGTGGAAAACCCTCGTTGCCGCCCACACCATCTGTACAAATACACGAAGGTTACCGGGTGTACTCTCCGCACAAGACTAATTGCTTGTGTGTTTCTCGTAACGAGCCGGGGCATCTGCTCGCCTGTAATATTGGTGTCAAGGTTAGTACACTGAGTAATGTTAGCATGCGACGAGGCCTAGTATATACGACCATGTACTATCGTGCAAGAATATCGTGGTTAGTACAGTAAGCTATTTTAAATCTTAGTGCTTACACGATAGGTGGCCGCCCACAATTGATCTGACTCTCAATAGAATGTGAAGCATCTTTCTGTTCGCTGACTTTCTCGCCACCTACAACCGATTATTGGTGACCTGAGGTGGCTCAGAGAGGTAAGGCGGGGTTGCCTCATTGGCCGAAGAGATTTTGCGGGGCCGTTAGCGCCCATCCTCCCGCTTATGCAAGGTCCTCTCGTGGATGGGTGGCTCGTTCAAGTTACTCCCTTGTCCGTGTGAAGAATCGGCTCGAATACGATATGCATATTTGTAAGCTGATTCCTAACAACTAGAGGTACCAAATCCCTCCCAAATTATGAAAACTCTAACCTGTCAGCTTACGTACAAGGAGCACGTTCGCATCTGGATCCTTAGAGAGGCAGGCTTCAAGCAGAAGGAGATTTCTCAGAAGCTTAGGAGACCTCTGCCCACACTCTCTAATTACCTTAGCGCACCAGAGACGCCAACAAAGCGACAAGGTCGCCGTCAAAAAATCTGTACACCTCTTTGAATTCTGCATGCGCTCCGCAACAGAGCATACAGGGCGGAGGCGGAAAACGCGTAAGGAGGTCGCCCATGAACTAGGAATTAACGTCTCTCAGCGTACGTTAATTGGTTTTTCAAAAGAGCAATACCATAGATGCGAGGCAACAGAGAAGCCTTTTCTTACACTAAGCACATAAAGGATCAGGAATTATAGGTGTGGGAGCACCTAAATTGGACTGATGAGCAGTAGGCTTCTTTGGGCTGGTATGACAAGTTTTCTGCGTGATAAAATACAGAGAAGTCTTCATGACAAGGCAAGCAGAAGACCAGTTCCTACCCAACTGCTGATTTCTGAAATTTAAAGGCTTTGGGTCTAAGGTGGTTTAGGCAATTAACCCTTTTAGTATCAGAGGACTGCTGCCGTTTGTTGAGGAGGATGCAGGGTGGAATGATGGCAAGCTCAACAGAGCTAGGAATTACAAAGCCGTCGTTGCCAGCAAACTCACCTGGGTTTGAACCTTGTTGAAAAACGTTTGGAGATTGCTATATTATCGCGCACAGAAACAGTGTCCACATACTGAGGTAGAGCTACGTCAATATCTTGCAGAAGAGAGGGAGAAATCAGCTTTAATAAATACTCGAAGTACAGCAAGAACATGAGGAAGCGCTGCTGGGGAGTTATCCAGGCATGTGGTAGTCGCACAAAATGGTGATCAGTGTTATTTTTCATGTAATTTATTTATAAAATTCTAGGCTTGATTATCTGATCAAACCTCGGGAAAACCAGCGGGAGCCCCTTGCATTAGAGGCCGGATCCGTACGGACACGGGCATGCATCTCATCTATTCGGTGAGAATGAAATACGGTGTTATTAATAGTGGGGTATACAAACAGGGAAATCCCGGGTGGTAGGTTTCTTTGGGCGCGGAGTGCATTTTCTTCTTACATAGTAGACGTACGTGTACTGTAACAGGTAAACAGCCGTGAAATTAGCTCGAAGCAGAAATTTGTTCCACCATCAGGCCATACTCCTTCTTTTTCTGTCTTTCTGTCGTATTATTCGTAATTTATTCCTAGGTATCCTGCTATTACACTATATCATTGAGTTTCGGTGCAGGGCTTCGTGTGGTGTCTTAGTCTACTTCTCTCTCGTGATCATTATATCTCTTTCAGCTAGTTAATATTCTGCTCTCTGCCGTTGTGTTGAATTCATACTGCTTTTTTCACCTCATTCAAGATGGGTTTAGAAAGGGTTCTTACGTCGGTCTCCCCAACTGCTAGCTCGGGTAGATACACTGAGCTTTCCAGCGTGAGTTCCTGCGCCATGAAAATTTTAGGTGAAGATACTCACTCACCCAGCTTCTGGAACTAGTAAAGGGAATTCTGCTCGACCATGTTGCTGAAGCAGATGCTTCCAATGCCGCGAGACAGTCAGGTCAGCGCAATGGCGCAATATCTCATTCCCAGGCCGCCGCACTTCTACCACCGGAGATCGTTTCCCAGCGTCTCAGCCTGAACCTCACCGATAAGCCACAGGGAAAGGATGGTCTTCTCGAACTCACGGACCGTATCTTACGATTATCTATCAACACATGGGATCATGGTTTCATGCACAAACTTTATTCTGGCACCAACCCGGTGGGAGTGATATCTGAGTTGATTCTCGCTATACTTAATACAAATGTAAGCCTAAAATGCGACATTTGTGAAATTGATGTTAAAGCCTTAATCCAGTCACACGTGTACACAGTCTCACCCGCATTGTCCGTTATCGAGAAACAAACAGGCCGTGCTCTAGCCAACATGTTTGGGCTCCGGGAGACATATTCTGGTGGCATTACGCAGCCAGGAGGCTCAGCCTCAAACTTCAACTCGGTACTCATTGCCCGACATCAAGCTATGCCATTCATTAAAGAGACTGGGATCTCGGGACAACAGTTGGTTATGTTTACGTCAGTCGACAGCCATTACAGCCTGGAGAAAGCAGCTCAAATGAGCGGAATTGGTTCTCAAGGCGTTTGCAAGATACCTACTGATGCCGAAGGGCGCATGTCCGTCCCCGCGCTTCGAAGGAGTATCCTTGATGCCAGTGATCAAGGCAAACACCCGTTTTACGTCAATGCCACCGCGGGTACGACCGTCCGCGGAGCATACGACCCCATTGACGAAATAGCTGATGTCTGCCAGGAGTTTGGACTCTGGCTACACGTGGACGGCTCACTGGGTGGATCAGCTATATTCACGAGACGGCAGTCATGGAGGCTGAAGGGGAGCGAAAGAGCGGATTCAATCACTATCAACCCCCATAAAATGCTCAGCGTTCCCATCAGCTGCAGCTTCTTGCTAGGGCGTGATTTGAGGCAGTTTCGGTCCTCTAACTCTATCGATGCCGGCTATCTCTTCCACGAAGATGCTCCTCTGGCTGCTGCAACCAACGATGCCGATGACACATATGACCTAGCGGAATTCACTCCACAATGCGGTCGCAAAGGCGACGCTCTCAAACTCGCTCTTGGTTGGGTGTACTATGGTCGAATTGGCTACGAGCGGTACGTTGATAACGCTTTTGACATGGCTGCATATCTCGCCGCTCTCATCAAGAATCATCCCCGAATGGAGATAGCAGCTGTACCTCAGAGTGTACAAGTCTGCTTTTATTACATGCCGTCTAGAATGACAGACAAGCATGATATGGCCGCAAAGCACAACACTGCAATCACGGCTTATATCAGCGAGGGCCTTCCAAGCAAAGGTTTCATGGTGGATTATGCTCCTGGCCCAGTGGGAAAGTTTCTGCGTGTCGTCACCAATGGGACAACGACAAAAGAGACGCTGAATAGTATGGTGAATGAAATCGATGAGATTGGCCAGTCATTCATAAAGTAAGCATAAATAGGCGACAAAAGACTTCAAGCTGGATGTTTTTATTCAGCAACTGGCTAATAGACTAGAAGCATGACCATGAATTATAGATACTTATTCGCAATGCAATACAAAAGGTTGACTAGAGATCCTAAATCATCATCATCGCGAACAGAGATGATCAAGTGATTATGTTAGCGTTTGATATTCATGTTATAACCTCTAAAAGTTGCCAATAGACTTGTCAACCATCAATCTAATCTTTATTCGAATATTCTTTAGTGCTAGTTCAATCGAGAGGGTGGGAAATGCTTGGCTGATTAATCAGATTGCGTCCCTACAATAAGGTTAGGTAGCGTAGGCGAATCTCGAGAACTGAGAGCTGGTTTCGAGATGTGATGAGAGGGACTACGCCTGATTCTGTTTCAAAATACTTACAGATCAGCATTAATTGGAGGATTCAATGTATTTGAGTTAGTAGGGCGTCTTTGCGGTACCCCTGTCCTCGAGACTAACCTACAGTCCCTCCGCAAAAGGACGCACACACTTTTCTACAACGCTAAAATCACTTCGCTTCCATACGAACTATCACACATTTAGGGTTTACGAGGAATAAATAGATCCCTTATCTCCTAATACTTTGTCAGCTAACCCTGGGCCTTAATGATACCCTGAATTCTCTCCAGGACGCCGTTAATAAGGTTGTCAATAGCGACCTAGGGGACCCGCCCTAGCGTTTTACGTATAGTTGATAAACCTCCTTAACATTGAAGCGTTAGGTAGAGATTAACAATCTGCTGCTTTAGAATCTCCGCGAGACATTTAATAGAGTTAAGACTAAGGAAGTACAGAGACTAGTTAATTACTTCAACTTAGGCGCAGAATGGGATCTCAATTACGCAGCTAGCGCGGCGCAGGCTTCTGGATTCCATCAAATCACGATAAGAAGCTTCCTCACAACAAGATAGTTAGGATCTATCATATATGCGGCTAGGATATGACTACTTGGTAATATGTACTATACCTGATCTACTTAGCATTGAGTTATCAATCAATCAATTACTTCGTAATTAAATACGACTTGAAGAGCTATCAAGTCAATCGAGTCAATTGCACTACTCGGCTTGTAGCAATCGATTCAAGTTCAGCTGAAAATGTTAATTGTTCTGCTTGCCTTTTGAGAACACTGCTATTAGGAGGAATTATCTATGCCCCTCGAAACCTGGGGCGCGGTGAGAACTATATACCATCATATTCTGCGGCCGTGCGCAGTCGACCACAGCACTTTCCCGTGATCTCTCGCACATGTTTGCAAGCATCTTGCAGACCTTCCCTTGGAAACCTTGCCACGTGTGCACCATGGGTCGGTGTTCGTGTTACCCCTCCGCTGTGGAGCCTTAGCGGTCCCAGCGGTCCCAGCGACAGTATAATCCTGTCCTATAACAGCATCCTTATGTCTGCTTAAGTTGTTTGATTAGTTGTACTGTCTCGCTATTGCTAAGTTGCATGTTGACCCTAATGGTTAGCAAGCTCCTTGTCTCTTATCAACCACAGAGGCTATCCGTAAGCAGGTAGGAGGTGTGCGCACCATTAAAGCTAACTCTTTTTTAGCCTGTTGCACTATCTTGATGATAGAACCAGGTAAGAAGCTCTTGTCATCTCGAATCAGTCTTAATATAAGTGTTGGTAAAGCCGGTATCTTAAGGGCATTGTGTTACCACAGCTCGCAAGACACCAGGTTTCGCGTAGTAACGGTATATGGTATGCGGCCAACGGGGAGAGAAGAGAGAGAGTCTGCCAAGAGTAGAGGCGGGTGTATATTCCGTCCCCTATGGATGGGGAAGCGAGAAGGAGAGAAGGCTGCAGGATTCTTCAGTATACTATGAGTTGAATGAAGAGTAGTGTATCCAGGAGCGTCGGGTTAGGAAGAGTAACGAGGTGGTATTGGATAGTTCAAGCATCTGATGCAGTACTATCAAAGAAAGGGCTCTCCATATAAGGGCGCGGTAAGAACTATATGCTATCTGTCCTTCTGGGGGCTCGCAGGTTTCTTGATGTACTCGTAATACTGGTCGAGTCCCATCCCGATTGCTGTGAGTCGCCTGCAAGTGGTTTCTTGGCATGAGCCGACGCCATCACGTAATTTAAATCACGTGGCATAATCGGATGATGAACTCATTACCCCTGAGGAGGCACTTGGCGATTCCAGCAACCAGTCTTGCCTCATCGCGGCCACTCTAAGCGAAGTCGGCCTCTACTAGCTTTTACCTACGGAGTAATACCAGCCTAATAATTGCCACAACACCGCAACAATCTACTGTATTTTGCATGATGAAACAGTATTATTAAGACTCGTCGCTATCTTCTGCATCTAGAAATTTCTACCTTACAAGTGCGCACGTAGCCTCTCTGCAGGATTAATACTTCTCTCCTGCCTGCTAGCACCATCGGGAGCGACGAGGTTAATTGGTGTGAGATGTGATGCCATCCAGTTCCCTCGGAGGGCTCCTCGATGCAGGACGTCGCAGGCTTTATCGATCAGCGATGGGCTGACCAGCAAATCGACGCGGAAAGACGCGCAATGGCCTGGAAGGAATGTTCCGGCCGCTAGCAGAAGTGCTCCGATGCTTTTGAGATGGAATTTCCAAGAACTGAGTTCTCCGCTTTTCTGAGGATTTTCTTTACAGTCTCAAGTTGCATGGTAGGATTTCGTGTTCGGAGTGACCGTTACGCCGTCCCCATCCTACGCTGTCAGCCTCGGGAGGGCAGATTCTCGCTTGAACGCCATGTGGCCCACTCGCGTGCTTTGGTATCAGCTCCAGAAGGTGAAGGTAGACATATCTTCTCCAGAGCGCCATACATGGAACTCATAATCTTCGACTGAAGGGCCTTTACCCCCTGACATGCACTGCATTCGCTCTTAGACAGCCGACAATCTCTCGTTCCACAACTAGCAGCCACTTCGAAATCAATCGTATTTTCCACCGCCTACTAACAGCTCAGCAAATATGGATTCGTACGAGGGCTTCTCTCGGCGACAGGAGCTGTGTCATACGCTGCTTATCGAGCTTCTGGCGTGTGTAGTTCTTTCCTCGTTCACGGTAGCGGCTACTAACCCCTGCCAGACACCAGTTCTGCTCGCCGGTGAGATGGACGGAGACACAAGACCTGCTACTGTCGGGATTTGGGACCCGAAAGACGGTAGAGATTGGGTAAGTTTGTATGTAGGAACTGCATGCGGGACATACAATGACTTCGTACCCCCACCTGTAGCCCGGCGGCGACGCTGACAACCATGATGAAGCGGACACGAGACCTCGTGTACCGCCCCTACGACACCGCGAATTCGATCTCGCGTGAGTTTCTGTCGCTGAAGCAGAATCGCGACGATGTGTACTATGTTGGACAGAAGAGAGTGTTGAAGGCTACAAGTGCGCCGAAAAAGGAAGCGCCAACCTCCGCTCCCGCTGCACTTGCCGTGCGGGAGGCCCCGGCCGCCCAGCCAGTTGTCAGCCCCCAACAAAGCCCTGTCCCCACACCCATTTCTGCGACTCCTATTGAAGACGCACGTGTCCAGGCAAAGGAGATTGTTACTGCAATTGTGTCTATCGCGTTGAAGAAGCCGGCCAAGGGCGTTGCATTTAACAAGTCGGTCAAGACGCTGTCGGGAGGTGAGTGGTAATGCAGCACGACGCGAATGGAACGCGACGGCTGACGACTTTATAGGACGCTCCACCCTTCAGAATGAGATCATAGGAGATCTGGACGCCGAGTTCGGCTCAGTACCAGATGGTGCAGAGGAATTACCGCTGAACGACCTTGTCTCAATTCTCCAGAAGAGCTTCAATGGCTCGCTGGGCAAGCGCACCAAGTCGCTCGTCGACAGGTTCTTCAGCGCGAAGATGCCCGGTGGCTTCAATCAGTCAAAGGCCCGCGACGCGCTGCAAGCCGGCGGATTTGGCGCAGGTCGGCAGGACTCCATCCTGCTGATGGCCATCCAAACCCCACCGGCAGCGCGTCTCGGTTCTGAAGCTGAAGCGAATGACTTTTGGTCGGCCACCACGAATGCTTACGTTTCTGCTGCCGGTATCACTATTGCCAAAGCTGCTGCTGCTGCTGCAGTCGCCCAAGCTGCAATCTCGCCCGCTGTTGACTCCAAGGCCTTAGATGCGCTGAACAAGCGTTCCAATGATTTTCATCGTGAGATCAGTGAGGCATATGCTCGCCATCTTGGCGACAACAATCATGCTGCAGCTGAGGAGGTTGCGCAACTCAAGAACGACATGCAGAGCATGCAAAACGAGCTTGATCTGTGGAACCTCGAGCATGGGAACGAGTACGCCAACGGAATCAAGCCGTACTTCGACAAGAGGAAGGTGCGAGTGTACGACTCCTTCTGGAACTGGGCTTTGCAAGACTTGTTCAAGATCTATCACGGAGTCCGCCAGGGCAATTTGCGCCTCGAGTCGGATGGGGTTGCACGGCGCCGCCACCACATTCTCAACTGCTCCAGCAAGCGCTTGATGAGCGTTCTGGTGCACATGATCGACGACATGAAGAAGCAGTCCGCTCGCTCCATTGTTGTCGAGCTTTGGTTCGAGGATCTGCTCCAGGACTGCATTGCCGCCATGAAGCAAGCGCCTACGTATATTGCTGGCAAGAGAATGACGGCTCCTCGCACCACTATCGATGCCAAAGGCGCTATCCACTTCATGGAGACAGTCGTTGCGCGTGCACGCTCGACCGCTCCTGCTCTTGCTATCACCCCCAAAGCCAAGGAACTCGAGGCTGGCATCATTTGCAAGAACGGCAAAGGACCTCTGCCCACCCACACTGGCTTCGGCCTGATGCCTCCCACGCCTTCAATGACCCCGAGTAAATCTCCCAAGTCTGACCTCGCTTGGCTTCTGGACTCTCCGACCACATGTGACACCTACTACCTCACGATCCAGCGGAAGTCAAATGGATCCTGGAACGATTCGGAGGAGTTGAGCACAAAGTATGGTGAAATTCTCCACCGAGCCATCTCGACTGGACTTGGCTTCCAGGGTAAGAACGTACTTGTCACTGGTGCTGGTAAGGGTTCAATCGGTGCGAACATTGTGCAAGGTCTCTTGTCCGGAGGCGCCAAGGTCATCGTAACGACCAATTCCTACACTAAGGCCACAAAATTCTACCAGAAGATGTTCTCGGAGTGGGGTGCTAAAAGCTCTTGCCTCATGGTCATCCCATACAATGCGGGCAGCTCCCAAGACGCAGCGGCCCTTGTGGAGTACATCTACAGTCTTTCTGATGCCGAATGGGATCTGGATCATGTTATTCCTTTCGCAGCTATCTCTGAGACTGCCAACGGCATTGAGCTCGGACCGAAGTCTGAGTTGGCTCACCGCATGATGCTTACAAACACTCTTCGTCTACTTGGCGCAGTGAAGAAGGCCAAGGAAGCGCGCGGCATCACCACCCGACCAGCTCAGGTCATTCTGCCGCTGTCTTACAACCACGGTGTTTTCGGTGGTGACGGTCTCTACTCAGAGTCGAAGCTGGGCCTTGAGGGCCTTCTCAACAAGTGGCATACCGAAGACTGGTCTGAATACCTGTCTGTATGTGGTGCTATCATCGGCTGGACCCGTGGCACTGGTCTGATGAACGATAACAACCTGGTCGCCGAGGGTGTCGAGGCACTCGGTCTCAGGACTTTCTCTCAGGATGAAATGGCCCTCAATATCATGGGTTTGATGACTTCGCCAGTCCTTGAAGTAACTCACATTGAGCCACTCCTCGCTGATCTTAGTGGTGGAATGAGTGTGGTGCCGAACCTCAAGGAGGAGATTGCTGCTATTCGCAAGGAGCTATCTGACATCAGTTCCAGCCGACGTGCTCTTATCAAGGAGCAGAAGGCGGAGTTCGATATGCCTCTTCTGGCGTCCAAGTCCACCACCCTTGCCCCCTTCAAGAAGCGTGCCAACATCAAGTTCGACTTCCCAAGGCTCTTCGACTACAGCCCTGAGATCGAAAAACTTTCCGCCTTGGAAGGTATGATCGACTTGGAGAAGGTACGTACATACAACTTTATCCTAGTACTCCTGAAACATTTCGCACAACTTCCAGGTTACCCTTAAACCATGAAAGGCCCTCGAGCTACTCTAGGCCTGTCTATGACACCCCCTCTTCTGATGACTATTTTGCTAACTGTACCGCCTACAGGTCGTTGTCGTCGTTGGCTTTGGCGAAGTTGGACCTCATGGCAGCTCTCGTACTCGGTGGCAGATGGAGTCTTTTGGGCAATTCACCCTTGAAGGCTTCATCGAGATGGCTTGGATGATGGGACTCATCGAGTACCAGACCGGCGAAGGTCAACCCTACAGGGGCTGGATTGAGAAAGACACCAAAAAGCCTATCAATGATGACGAGATCAAGCAGAAGTACGAAGAGTACATACTGAAGCACAGTGGTGTGCGTGTCCTGGACGCTCGATCCCTTGATGGCCCCGATCCTGCAGCGCGACAAGTCCTCCACGAGATTGACATTCAGCATGACTTTGCTCCTTTCGAAGTTTCGAAAGAAACTGCCGCGGACCTCCTTCGCGAGAATGGTAAGAAGGTCACCGTCAAGCCAAATGCTGGTGGTGATACCTGCATCGTCACGCTACACAAGGGCGCCCGCCTTATGGTGCCCAAGTCTTTGGCTTTCGACCGCACTGTTGGTGGCCAAGTCCCCACCGGTTGGTGTGAGTAGTTCCCTAGAATGATTTTAGCGTCTACTGATTCTTGTCAGGCGCACAAACATATGGCATCGCCGATGATATCGTCAGCCAAGTTGACCCTACCACTCTGTATGCCTTGGTTTGTACCGCGGAGGCTTTGTTGTCGGCTGGTGTCACTGATCCGTATGAATTCTACAAGTATATCCATGTCTCTCAGCTAGGTGTATGTGTAGGCTCAGGCTTCGGAGGTACTGCATCACTGCAAGGCATTTACAAAGAGCGTTTCATGGGCAAGCCGGTGCAGAACGATGTGCTGGCCGAGTCCTTTATCAACACTGGCAATGCATGGATCAATATGCTGCTGCTATCTTCCTGCGGACCCAATATTACACCGGTTGGCGCTTGCGCTACAGCTTTGGAGTCGCTGGATGTTGGCGTTGAGGTCATTGCCAGTGGTAAGGCCAAGGCTGTCTTTGTCGGCGGTTACGATTCTCTCACTAAGGACATCGCCTATGAGTTCGCAAACATGAAGGCGACTATCAACAGTGATGAGGATTTTGCTCGTGGTAGGACAGCCCAGGAGATGTCTCGTCCAGCGACCTCCACTCGCAGTGGGTTCGTTGAGTCTGAGGGTTCTGGTGTCCAGCTGCTCACCAGCGCGAAGCTCGCTATTGAAATGGGCTTGCCCATCCACGGTATCGTCGCCCTGGTTCGTACCGCAAGTGACAAAGCTGGCAGGTCACTCCCTGCTCCAGGCCGCGGTACCATCAACTTTAGTGGCGCTTCTAAGAGCAGCTTCGAATCCCCATTGCTCAACATGAGCTATCGCAGGCGCCAGATTGAGCTCCGGATGTCCCAAATCAAGGAGAACGAGCAGTCAGAGATCGAATGCCTCAACGATGAGATTGCTAGATACAAAATTGACTCTGTCGACTTCGACGTTGAAGCATATCGCCAACATCGCTTGGAAGCAACCGCCATCGAAATGAAGAGGCAGCGCTCCGATGTTCTCAACAGCTACGGGAACGAGTTCTGGAAGCGCGATTTGAAGATCTCACCCATGCGCGGCGCTCTTGCTACCTGGGGTCTTACTGTTGATGACATTCAGGTTGCCTCGTTCCACGGCACCTCTACGATCAAGAACGAGCTCAATGAGTGTGGGGTCATTCAGGAGCAAATGACCCAGCTTGGACGAACGAAGGGCAACCCAGTCCTCGCCGTTTTCCAGAAGCACCTAACGGGCCATCCAAAAGGCGCGGCAGCTGCGTGGATGCTGAACGGTGCTCTCCAGATTATGAACACGAACATGATACCCGGGAACAAAAACGCTGATAACATCGATAATGCGCTCGAGCAGTTCGACCACATTGCATTCCCTAGCGAGACAATCCATACTTCTCAGGAAGTCAAGGCCGTCATGGTCAGCTCCTTCGGCTTTGGGCAGAAAGGTGCACAAGCAATTGTCATTCACCCTAAGTATCTGTTTGCTGCCTCCGGCAGGGAAGCATATGAAACGTACCGGGAGAAGGTCCGTAGGAGGCAGAACAAAGCCTACCACCATTTCCATAAGTCGATAATGACGAACTCTATATTCCAGGCTAAGGATGACCCACCTTATGCTAAGGAGCAGGAGACAGAGTTCCTTACCAACCCTGATGCGAGATTGCCGATGGACTTGGAGCTGTAAGAAATCAGGGCTGATGTTTCTAATATATATATATTAAGTTTCTACGTTCCTTGTGCACGTTGCAGGTTATAGCTGGTGTTGGATGGATAGCTAGAAATTTACATAAACACTGGTCGCCTTTTCCTTTCACCTGTATAGCACGGAGCAATGCTGAAGATCCTTGTATAACGTGTGACTTATCCAGTCTCTCGCGCTTCATCACTACTGCCTTCGGCCTAGCCTTGCCACGACACATTGCTAAATTACTAGTTCGCAACGCTAACGTTGCACTACAGTCGTTTGCAACAGGGTATTTACTGTATTTTTTTCTCAATTAAAAACCATAAGGTCTCTCTTAGACAAGGCTGCGTCTAAAATAGAAGTTTAGCTAGCTGCTAGAGTACCTAAATGAATCATTTACTAGTAGTTAAACATGTTAAGGTCTATTAACTTGGGGAAGCTAGCAAATTTCTAACACTAGTATTAGATTTAATAAAGAAAAAGAGGTGGAGAAAGAAGAAGAATAATAGAAAGGTGTAAAGATGGGATGGTAAGTAGCACGGATAGCACTGAGAGCAAGCTTTCGGAGAAAGATAGGAGTGTATTGTAAGAGAGACGAATCGCTGCCAAGCTTCGCTTGTCAGGATTCATGCTTATATACGAAGCACAGGTCATACGACCTCCAAACAGGTCAGGTGAGGCCATACTGGCCCGTTCTGGGACATCCGGCCTTACATTATCCCCCCTCATAGTAGTCCTACGACTCGGAGGATAGAACAGATAACAATAGGCCCAAGTGGCACAAGAGAGTGTCACATGATGCCCCGAAGACTTGCTCCTGCCCATTTCAGTC
>NW_022985212.1:339031-341246 GCF_010093535.1 Lindgomyces ingoldianus
CTGCTGTCGCAAATTCACCCACGGAGGACCTTGATGTCTGATCTGGGGCCCCGATGGCACAATCTGGTGTGATCTGGCGCATCCCATGGTGAAAATGGTCGAGAATGCATGGTACGGTGTGGTTTTGGGTTCTTTGGCTTGAGCTTCTTTCTTCCTTCCTCAATAGGGTCAAATACCCTTGCATCGTGTCCCTCGGACTCGAAGTGCAACCGTCTCGGTAGTAATGGATCAATCTGCCTCTAGCTTGCTTGCTTTGCGGCTCTTTTGTCCTGAAAATCCTGGAATGTCCTGCTGGACTCGAACTCTGCCCTTTTCTTGCCGGTATGGCTCATTCTGGGCCAGAATGTTCGTTTCTTCCACACAATGGATTTCCCTGGGTTAAAATAACCCTCTTCTTGACTCTGGCGAGCTATTCTATGCTAGAACAGCCTCACTTAGTCCAACTAAGGAATCTTGGGTCTGAATGGGCCATGTTGTCTTCCCATTCCTATAGCGCCATTAAACACCTCTTGTTAAAAAAACCTTAAGCAAGGAAAAAACAAGGTGAAGGTAGCTATACTCAATCCGTTGAGTTACTTCCCCTCTTCTGAGAAGTTTGACCCGAACTGGCACGATTTAATCTTTTGCCATGTATTCCTCTGCTCTTCTAGAACGCTTTCAATGCGTTTGAGCTAATGTTGGGTCCAGGTTCCCACGAGTTCTCCTCAGATGGATAACCTTCCCATTTCACAAGATATTCCCATACTCCGACTGGATTCTGTCTCCGGTCGAGTATTTTCTCCACATAGTACACATCATCCCCCATGGCGCGTAGAGTGTCCACAATTGGTTCTGATTGCGACTCAAGACGCCCTTTCTGGGTATATGGCTCCAAAAGTGAGACATGGAACACTGGATGAACTTCTCCTAGATTAGGTAGGTCCACTTTGTACGCCTCTGCGCTAATCTGGGCCACAACTTTCCCTGGTCTTAAGAACTTCTAGTCTAACTTCTTCTTTGGCCTTGTTGATTTCATGTGTCTATTGGAGACTAATACCTTGTCTCCCACTTGCAGCTGTATATGCTTCTGTCGTTTGTCTGCATACTTCTTTTGATACGCATTTGCAGCAACGATTTTCCGGCGGCATTTTGACTGTAGAGCAAGTGCTTTCGCGGCAACTCTGTTTGCCATGTGTGATTCCCCCCGACCCAGGGGTTCTCCGGGCCAATCTGGCCCTCTTGGGTTCGCTCTGTGGTATGCTCGGAAAGGAGTAACTCCTGTGGTCGCGTGTACGCTATTGTTGTACGCGAACTCCGCTATTGGCAACCACATTGCCTAATCATCTTGTTCCAGGCAACAGTAACATCTGAGGTACTGTTCTAGGGTTTGGTTTTGTCTTTCAGTCTGCCCATCGGTCTCGGGATGGTAGGCTGACGAGAGAATCCTTTGCGTGCCGAGATAGTGATAAAAACTATCCTAGTACTTTGAGTTCATTATTGGCCCTTGATCAGAGACAATGTTCTTTGGAACTCCATGAAGGCGAACAACTTCTCTTAACCAAACCTTTGCTAGGTCTGAAGCCTCCTAATCAGCTCTGGCCGGCACGTAGTGGGCTATCTTGGTAAGACGGTCCACTATCACGAGGATCGCATCGTATACTGACCCTAAGTATTTACAAGGGGGTAGCTGCGTTATGAAATCCATTGTGACATCCTGCCAGGGCCCATCAGGCGGTGGCAAAGGGTGAAGGAGCCCATATGGGCGGTGTCGTGGAGCCACTGATCGTCTGCACCTTAGGCAGTCGTTACAGTACGCCTCTACGTCCTTCCTGAGCCCTTTCTAATCATATTGACGCATGATCTTTTCGAGCGTCTTTTTCACACTGAAGTGGCCCGCTAATGGGCTGTTGTGGCACTCCCAGAACGCTTCTGCCTTCTCTTGGTCTGTTGTTAGGGTCTTTCTTCCTGTATCGGCCATGGCATGTCGTTCCGGCCCATTCTGGGGATGAGTGTCTTCGTCGAGGTTCTCTTCGTCCTCCGTTTCACTCTCGGTGTCCGATGAGTCCGTTTCGTCATAGTCTTCTCCAATACCTGACATGAGGTCCTCATCGTCGTCCTCCTCTGGTTCTTCGCCTATAGCTCTTTCGGGATCTGGCCGTTTTGGCCCTTGTCCTCTTTTGGGGCGGTCCCTAGCTAAGCCTGAAGAATCTTGAGAACGTGTAATGGCTGCAACTAT
>NW_022985212.1:342841-366272 GCF_010093535.1 Lindgomyces ingoldianus
GTCCTTTACGCCCCTGAACAACATACGTCTTGTACGAAAGTTTAGCTTTGGATTGAACTGATTAATCCAAGGTAAACCTAAATATATTGGGGGTCCCTTTAGGTCCGTTACCACAAACGGCACCTTATGAGTCTGGACCCTTCCTCGGGAGTCCACGATCTTCACGTTTGCAACCGTGAAGCCGTAGACAGCGAAGTCCGATCCATTGGGTGCCTTTGGAAAGACACCCGGCAGGGGCTCAATCTCGAGATCCTGCTCCTTGGCTATTGTAGCAGACAGGACGTTCAATTCAGCTCCTCTGTCCACTACAGCCTGAAGGTCTTCTGATAACCCTATGCTTGCTGTCACTGACAACAAGGTTGACCTCTTTGGGTATAACAAGTCCTGAAGGTTTCTAAGCTCCTTTTTGTTGCTTACTAGGGCAATATGGGCTAGGAGGAAGAAGCTTAGTTCTTCTGGCCCTGCCCTTTTCCCTTCTGCTTATTCTTGTCGGACTTGTCCTTGTCTTTGTCCTTTGTGGGACAATCTGGGGAAATATGACCCGGCTGCTTGCAATTCCAGCAAGTAACCTCTGTCCTGTTGGATTTCTGCCTTCTTCCAGCCCCTTTTTGGCTTGGAGGCCTTCTTTGTTCCTTTTTAGGCTTCTTTGGGTCCTTATTGGCCGGAGGTGAGGTAGAACGCCTCTGTGTTCCCTTCTCCTTTGACTTCGGCCCTTTTCCCTTCTGCAGGCGGCGGTAGGATATGTTGCTCTGCTCTTCCACCTGAGCTAGCGTCTCTTGCTCACTTTGTGGGATATATGTCAGATCACGCTTAATCTCGTCAGATAGCGCGCTACTGAAGTCTGCTGTCATCCTTTCTAGGCTCTTCTCGTTGACTTCAGTCTACAATGGCCTAAGGTAGGCCAGAAGTTCGGTTGGGGACTGATTAGGTTGTTGTTTGCAGTTCTTTATGGCGTCATAGGCTACCCTTTTTCGTTCTGCTGGGGTACCTAATGCATTAAGCATCTTGTTTTTGAGATCTTGCCATGTCGGTGACCATAATGGGTCAACAAGCTTCGAATAGGTGCAGTGTGTCTCCCATAGTGATCGTAGTGTCTCATTGACGTATTGTAGGCCAAAAGAGATCTTCTGCGATTCCTGAGCAAAGCTTAATGGACTCTTTTGATGATAGTCCTCATTATCCCTACACCACTGGTTGTAGTCCGCCCTGTTCTTCTTTTCGTATCGGTGCGGCGGTTCGGGACGCGGTAGGTTCGCTCGGTCTTGGGTAGGTTTCGGTACGATGACGTTCGATGCCTTGGTTGGCAACTCGTTAAGCGCGTCCGTATCGCCTGCCTCAAATCGACGACGGATTTCCATTATCCTGGCCAGTTCTTGCGCTTCCTGCTGCTCTTGCAGCCAGGCGCGGGCTTCTGTCAAAGCCTGATTCGCGGGGGTGGACTGTGCGTCGCTTGGTCCCGCACTGGCCCTTCCGACCCCTTCCGGGCCCTGAACGCCTTCTGGATGGCTCGACGAGCCTGATCCATGGGGATTTCCATTGTCCCCTTCACTCATCTCTTGCTCTGTTCCTCCCTGCGTTGGTGTTGACCCTGGTTGAGTATTACCAGGAGCAGCGGTCTTGGCCGGCTCCTCAGGTGATCTTTGAGCGCCGGTTGCATCCGATTCTCCCCTGGCGTTTCGCTTTGACACCATTACGTAGGAATGTTGCCCTTGAGCGGTATGCTGGCTTGTAGAGCGATTCGAATGTAAAGATGGGATGGTAAGTAGCACGGATAGCACTGAGAGCAAGCTTTCGGAGAAAGATAGGAGTGTATTGTAAGAGAGACGAATCGCTGCCAAGCTTCGCTTGTCAGGATTCATGCTTATATACGAAGCACAGGTCATACGACCTCCAAACAGGTCAGGTGAGGCCATACTGGCCCGTTCTGGGACATCCGGCCTTACAAAAGGACTATAAAAATGCCTGCTGCAGAACTAAGTTTCTACTACAAACACTTAGCCAGCTTAGGTTTAGTTTAGGAGTAGTGTTACTAATAAGCTGGCATACTGCTATCGATAGGCTTACAACGCCATCGATGCACTGCAGATTGCAGCAATATGCCCTATGTGCTGTAGGAGTAGTTTATTGCAGATTACAGCAATCTGCTGTATGTATAGTAGAAGTATTTTACTGTAAATTGTAGCAATTTGCGCTATGTATAGTAGAAGCATTTTACTGCAGATTGCAGCAATTTGCTCCATGAATAGTATAAGCATTTTACTGCAAATTGCAGCACATTACTCCATGTATAGTATAAACATTTTACTGAAAATTGCAGCACATAGCTCCATGTATAGTATAAGCATTTTACTGCAAATTGCAGCAAATTGCTCTATACCTCTTTTAACGCTACTAGCTAATACCTGGCTAATCCCAGTTGTTTCCTTAAATGAGATACTCCATGCTGCGTCGAACAGCCTGGAAAGGTCTCCGTGATAGACAAGGGCCATTGGCATCTATCCATGAATTGCGTCAGATTGTTCGAGTGAGCTGATGATAGTGACATGAACATCACCACATCTAGTGGCTGAATCGTAAGAGTTGGATGAGGTAGTAGTACTCTGAAGAAGATCTTGTTATCGTCTCAAACTTGATAAACTCCATCGTGATATTAGATCCATAGCCATCGAAGATTAGGAGCCTATGCGAGCTTTAAGATTTAGCTCTAGTCTCTCTATCAAACGCGGTTTTGAGCCACGATATACTCATCTCACTACTCGTCTAAGTAGATAGCGATAAGGTGGACGGAAGCTTGGTGTTGAGAAGGACCAAAATCCTAAAGCCATGTATCTTTGATTATCTCTAGAGGCGGTTTGATTTATCAAACTTGGTATAAGAGCAATACTATCAGCACATATACAAGCTAATACCGTGATCTATTTACGATTACAATCTTAAAGCGCGGCCTTTTGCTTTCCCGATTCATACCTTTGCATACTAAAGACTACCTTCATCCTTGAGAACACTGCAATCAGGAAGCCCTTCTCATCCAGAATATATATTTGATGGCTATCCACCCGGTACATCTCAATCTTGGCGCGCAAAAAACTTGAATTATACAGTATACATGAAGGTAGAATCAATTTTGCGACGGTTGCTATAGATGCCACTCGTCCATCGCGAGAGAAGCTTGATGCAGAGACTGTTGATGAAGCCATCAACCCGACGCTTTCCTACAGGGTTTTTCGCCATCTCTGATACAAAATTTCGTATCATTTCTCTCGGAAGTCGTGGCCCCAGCTGCGAAGGCTATCAATATATATATCACACTAGTGTAGGTTCCCGCGTGGTTGAGATTTCCGTTGGTTAATGTTTTCCTCTACAAGTGTGCCGCATGCCCCGTGGTACCTTCAGAACAACGCTGATCGATCAACACCTATTTTTCAGCAATGTCAATGTAGCATAAGTTTTTCGCCTAGCTTCAGGCTTTCTAAAGCTTTCATGGCAGCCTCAATATCGCCTAACTGGTAGAGAAAGGTGGTTGTGGATTTTTGGGAGAAATGGGGATTGCGTGCATTTCGCGAGGTCGTGTACGGACTCTTAAAACACTTTCAAGGAAAAATCAAAGACCATCACAGACTCTATATGGTCTTGGGGAGAGCGGAGAACATAGTCGAACTCCAAGTAGTTTATAGGAGCGCGTCATGAGCTCAACTCAGAACAGTGCAGCCAGCGTCGAAGGGTCCCTAGCTGATCCGATTATCGATACCAAAGGAACGAGCCCTGTTGTACGAATAGAGTTTACGGGCGGGGCTTTTCTGGAGCAGGGTACGGAATTCTGTACCGGCTCGGGACTAGTATGTACTATTAATAACTAGTTAGCCCACCTGAGATGAGATGCCTTATAAGCCCGGTGGCTTCCATCTCTGCAGAATCAATGTAGTCTCTCCTGCTAACCTTGCTACCATTACAGATGAGCGGTGGTCGAACGCCGCCTTCTGCGCGTCTGCTAGCAAGTACAAAATCGCCCATATTTGTCGCCCGTGATATCTCAGAGGTTATATCTGGCAATTATGAAGGTGGTAAATACCAGTGCGTTGTCGTCAAAATCGGTATTGTATGTTATCTCGGGTGCTACACTAGCTCTAGCGTTCTGCACTTGCGTGAAATGCCAAATTCATAGGCGCTCCGATCGGAAGCCGAATCGATAGTGGCGAGAGTGATGCAATCGGCGCAATCGATTAGCAAAGCGTACGAAAACATCTGATATAATGAAAAGTGCGTAAGACACAGCTTAGGGTTGTAACAATGAAAGCCCAGATACGATTTCAATCCAGGGCTTCATAGCAGGAAGGGCCCGCGGCTCTTTAGTGCAGGACATTTGTGGATACACATCAGCCTTGTATTACGCCGGTGCTCAAGGTGGCGGGACCGTGGGACACCAGGATCGCAGGATCGTAGGATTGCAGGATTGCAGGATTGCAGGATTGTGGGATTGTGGGATCGTAGGATTGCAGGATCAGGGGTGACACGTGCAGGTGGCCCTAGCTCCAAAACTATATCGTCCGTAAAGTAGCTAGCCCTATTGTCAGCACATGTGCATCATACTTCGATATACCACCGTCCACTCGACAGAGTTTTCTCCGGCATCACATCCGAATGATATATCCCCTACACGAGACTCGTGAACATTTTCCGGCAGATCAGCTGACTAAGAGCCAATCACGTGTGTCTATTCTAAGGTACCTACGTTTGATCTTAGCCTTGAAGACTCCCGTTCTCGACTTCGACTAAAAATCTCGAGTGACATCCCCACGGCGCGCGAGAGCAAAGCCGTTTATTACCTCAGATAAGTCGCTCAGGTAGGGCCTCAACGCAGAATCTTCTCCTTTCATGCAAGCATAGCTAAATAAGTACCAAAAGCAGCTTTCCCTAGCAATAAACCCAATTTCGAACATTTGCAGCTGGTTGATCAGTGTGAAAGGTGCGTCAAAATTCCAAACATATAAATTAACAAATTTAATTTCACCCACTTTATTGCCCTCGCCATAACAGGAAAATGGGGAACATGAATGAAAAAGACGGACAAGAATCAATGGGGGGACGCCTTGGCACCCTTCAAGAAATTGTTTGCAACACGTTAGCTTTACCTGTGGAAGAAGTTACCGTCGCATCTTCTTTTCTGCAGCTTGGAGGCGACTCCCTTACAGCTATCGAAGTCGTAGCTCGTTGTTACTCACTTGGGATGATTGTGAGCGTCGCTGATTTGATGCGATGTACCACCCTTATGGAGGTGGCGTCACTGGCATTGGTCAACGACGAGAGCTTAGGAGGCGGGAGTCCGGAGGCATGGTCGCTAATACCCGAGGCGGAATGGTCAAACATCGCAAGCCAGGTACGGAAGCAGTGCGAGCTGACGCCGGAGGAAATGATCCAAGATGTCTATCCCACAACGGCGCTGCAGGAGGGCTTGATGATGCTGTCTGTCAAGCAGCCGGGCTCATACGTGAGCACGAGCATGATGAGACTCGCAGAAGGTGTGGATGCCGACCGGTTCAAGGATGCATGGGAGCAGACACTCAAAGTCTGCGAGTCACTTCGGACGCGTATCGTACTCTGTGGCAGCCAGACACTGCAGGCGGTCATCCAAGCGGAGGCCAAGTGGCAGTATGCGAGCACCGTGCCTGCATATATGCGCCAGGTGCGTGACCTGAGGATGGCCTACGGGTCACCGCTCTGTCAGTACTGGCTGCTTGACGACGGCGAGCAGAAGATCTTCGGCCTTGCCATACATCATGCTATTTTCGATGGGTGGAGCCTGCGGCTGATGTTCCAGGTAGTAGCACAGCTATACAAAGGAGGGGAGGTCTTCCAGACGCCATTTGTACCATTCTCCGGCCTCATCAAGCATATCACCAGTTTGGACAAGGCCGAGGCTAGCGAGTATTGGCGAAAGCAGCTGAGCGGGACTAGCCGACCTACCTTTCCAGCCGCTCAGCGCACGACACCCCCTGCCAATGGACCAGCCAGTAGATCCATGATGCGCAGAATTCCGTTCCAGTTCCGCCCAAACGCGTCCGTCGCCGTCACTCGGGCATCAATTCTACGCGCAGCGTGGGCAATAGTGCTAGCCTGGCACAGTAACAGCACTGAGGAAACAGTCTTTGGCGCCACTGTTACAGGCCGCCAAGCAGCGGTGGCCGGCGTTGAGAGAATGGTTGGACCTGCTATCTGTACAGTGCCGGTTAGGGTTAAGTTCTGCCGGACGCAGCGTGTAACGGGATTTCTGGAGGAGATACAAGCACAGGCCGTCGAGATGATCCCTTTTGAGCAGATGGGCCTTCAGAATATTGCTCGGCTAAGTCCGGACGCGCGGGAGGCGTGTGAATTTGCAACAATTATGGTGGTGCAGCCACATACAGGAGTAGATGTCGAGGCGTCACCTCTCGTTGTCCCACCGTTCACTGACGCCGATTTGTCGACCTTCTTCAACTATCCGTTAGTGATGCAGTGCTGGCTGGCGGATGATGGGGTGACGCTACAGCTTGTGCATGACATCTCAGTGATCACAACCGCAGAGGCTGAGGCATTAGCCCGAAAGTACGACCACGTCGTTCAGCAGCTACTATGCGCCCTCGACGAGCAGCCCACGATGACCCTCGACGATGTTAACATACTCACTTTTGAGGACAAAGAAAAGATATGGGAGATGAACCACGATGTACCACCAGCGGTCGAACGATGTATCCACGATCTGTTTGCAGAGCAGGCCAGGCTACAGCCCGACGCACCCGCGGTTTGTGCGTGGGACGGCGAGATGACGTACAACGAGCTGGATGAATTATCAACTAGGCTAGCAGGCCATCTAGTCGAGCTCGGTGTCAAACCAGAAGACGTCGTACCACTCTGCTTCGAGAAGTCTATGTGGACGATTGTCGCCATGCTGGCGGTACTCAAAGCGGGCGGAGCATTCGCACCCCTAGACCCAGAACATCCACAAAGCCGCCATGAGGAGATCTTTCAGCAGACAGGGGCTAAAGTGGTGCTCACTTCAGCGCAGTGCTCTACCTTATGGGCAGGCTCAACCCGCAACGTTGTCACAGTGAGCGAGACGTCAATCCAGCACCTGTCAATCACAACCAACTCAACGCATTCTACAGTACAGCTGAGCAATATTGCGTACATTATCTTCACATCAGGAAGCACTGGAGTGCCGAAAGGTGTTGTGCTGAACCACAGGGCGGTCTCCACAAGCTGCCTGGGGCATGGAAAAGCATTTAAACTTACATCACAGGCACGTTTTCTTCAGTTTTCTGCTTTCACCTTTGATATGTCTATTACTGAGGTCATTGCAACCCTTCTATACGGCGGAAGCGTGTGTATCCCCTCTGAAGGCGATAGACGTGACAACCTAGCGAAAGCAATTAATGATATGCAAGTTAACTGGGCCTGTCTAACCCCAACAGTTGCACGCCTGCTGGATCCTGACAATGTTCCATCACTTCAAACATTAATTTTTGGAGGCGAAGAAATTAGTAGCGCCGACTGTAAAAGATGGGCAGGCAAAGTTGAAGTCATATATTCATACGGTCCTACAGAGTGTTGCGTTGTCTGCACAGCCTCTTCTGGTATACAAGACTTTAAGTCGGGAATAATTGGCAAGCCAGTCGCATCTGTTGGCTGGGTGGTAGATCCTAAGAACCACGACAAGCTGGTGCCTCTAGGATTAATAGGCGAGCTTCTTGTTGAAGGACCAATCCTCGCGCGCGGCTACCTTAACGACTACGAGAAGACAAAGTCAGCATTCATCGACAACCCCGCCTGGCTGCTGGAAGGTGGAGGAGGCCGTCCCGGACGTCAAGGAAGAATGTACAAGACAGGTGACTTGGTCCACTATGGGCCTGACGGCAACTTAATCTATGCAGGCCGGAAAGACAACCAAGTTAAAGTGCGAGGCCATCGAGTTGAGCTTGGTGAGATTGAGCACCACATCAGAGGTTGCATTCCTGAGGCTACGCATATGGCAGTGGAAGTAATCATGCCAGAAGGAAGGAAAGATAATGCAACGCTAGCAGTCTTCCTTCAGCTAGATGAAAAGGACCGCAATGCACTACAACTGGGCAATGTAATTGGAAACAACTCCTTAGTGCAGATAGTGATCCTTGCCGAAGTGGACAAGAAGTTGGCCGACTCTCTGCCCAGTCATATGATACCTGACGTATACTTTGCGCTGTCGCAGCTCCCCATGACAGTTTCCGGCAAGACGGACAGGAAGCGATTACGCGAGATTGGGACTTCGTTATCGGCCCAGCAGCTGGCTGAAATGCGAACTTCAAGCCAGGGTCCGAAACGTCCACCGACGACAGAGGCCGAGCAGACGATGCAGCGGCTGTGGGCCCATGTGTTGAATATCAAGCCTGAGACCATCGGCATGGACGACAGCTTCTTCCGCCTTGGCGGCGACTCTATCACAGCTATGCAGCTGTCTGCAAGCGCTCGCTCGCTTGAAATCCATCTCTCAACGCGCGACATCTTTCGCAGGAAGACCATTGCTGAACTCGTCCGCCATGCTACATCTTCCAAGCCTCTTCAGCTCGCGCGCGCTGCAGAGGATCCAGTAAACACACCGTTTGGCCTGACCCCGATCCAAGAGCTGTACCTCCGGCTTGAGCCTACTGGCAAAGCCAGTTTTGACCAGTCTATTTACTTGGAACTTCGTACCCAAGTGCCACTCAAGATGCTCTCTACAGGCCTTAGGATCCTTGCCCAACGCCACTCTATGCTAAGGGCTCAGTTCAGCAAAGCAGTTGGAGGCAGATGGCAGCAATATGTCTCTGATTCTACTGACACTTCTTTCACCTTGCAACATGTGCGACCTAGGGACACTGCAGACGTCACCCAGGCCATACTCGAAAGCCGGAGCTGCCTAGACATTGAGAGTGGACCTGTCATGGCAGCGGTCTTGTTTGACGTTGGCAATCGTCAGTCTCTGTTCATGGCTGTTCATCACCTAGTAATTGACCTTGTCTCATGGCGGATTCTTCTTGAAGAGCTAGAAGATGTACTGCTGGGCCGGACACTATCCCCTGCATCCTCAATGCCCTTCCAAACCTGGCGCGCCATCCAGACTGAGTACGCTGGCAGGGATGCAGATCATGGAAATCCAATACAGGAGAAGGTGGACCTCAGCCAGCTATCATACTGGGGCGTAGTACCCAGCACAATATCGCACACCCCTACAACTACCGAGCGTTTTGTGCTTGATAGCAAGACAACATCTGCTCTTCTTGGAAGCTGCAACAACGCTCTCCGAACACGTCCTCTTGAGCTTATGATTGCAGCCCTAATTCATTCGTTTGCGGCTGTCTTCCCTGATCGGAACCCTCCCCCTATCTTCAATGAGACCCATGGGCGTGAGCCATGGGACGACAGCATTGACCTTTCGCGAACTGTGGGGTGGTTTACGAGTATGTTCCCTGTCCAGGTATCAACTAGCGCTCGCAGCAGCTTGCTCCATGTCATCCGTGCCACAAAGGATTGCATACGTAGCTTTAAGCGCAGTGGCCGGTCGTATTTTGCATCCCACTTTGTCAACGAAGATACTATCCATGATTTCACATCCATCTTTCCTGTGGAAGTAATGTTCAATTATCAAGGAGCGTACCAGCAGCTTGAGCGCGATGAGTCGTTATTTAAGAATGTGCCTGTTCCGGAAGGCTGCGACCCAGCATCAGCAGCTGAAGCCGGAAGGTTCTCCTTGTTTACGGCCTCAGCGGTCATAGAAAACGGTTGTGCGCATATAGGTATTGCACACAGTGGTATCACGAAGCATCAAACGCAAATTCGAGACTGGGTTCAACTGTACGAGAACACCTTGATGGATATGCCCAACCTTCTTCACGGCAAAAGCCCCGAGTGGACGCTGAGCGATCTTTCATTGGCTTTCCACTCATACACCGACCTTGACCGCTTCCAAAATGACACTCTTGCGAAGTTAGGCGTGGGGCTAGAGGATGTCGAAGACGTCTACCCCTGCTCTCCAATGCAGGAAGGGATCCTGGCCAGCCAGAGCAGAGACCCTGATGCTTATCGCGTGTGTCTCATTCTCGAAGCCATATCTACTCAGAACACACGCGTCGACTGCGGTCGACTACAGCGCGCTTGGAAGGCCGTTGTTCGACGACACTCGCTACTACGGGCACTGCTAGTGGATCACGTCCCCGGAAGCTCGGGCATCACCAACATTGTGCTTAAGAATCCCCAACCAAGTATCTCAGTTTTCCAGGCTACAGGAGATACAGTGAACCTTGAATTATTCCGCGCTCGCTACAACCCAGTCAACCAGCAGGCAAGTGGCTTACAGCATCATCTCTCCATCTGCCAGCTCGACAACCAAAGAGTATACCTGTGCCTTGACATTAACCACGCTATCATGGATGCCCACTCGAGAGGCGTCATCATGCGCGACCTGCAGACTGCATACAGTGCTGATCTCGATTCACATGGTGCACCATTCAGGAACGTCATCTCTTACTTGAAGGAGCAGTCACAGGAAGAGGCCGGCCGCTATTGGGCCACCCAATTGGAGGGTATCGAGCCATGCTATTTCCCCTCGATGGCAGAGGGCGCAGCGAAAGGCCACAGGGACGAGACAGTGGAGGTGCCTAATCTCGATGCAGGCATAATCCACGCGTTTTGTGAAGCGTGGGAAATCACCCCAGCCACCCTCATTCAGACAGCTTGGGCGTTAGTACTCAGCCGTTATACTGGCTCTACAGCGCCATGCTTTGGTAGTCTCTCGTCAGGACGAGATGTGCCAATTGATGGCATTGACGACATCTTCGGCCCGCTAATTACCATGCTGACCTGCCGGGTACGTCTTCATGAGCAGTTAACTGTAATAGAGGCCCTACGAACGGTACAGTCGGACTACATGGATGCCTTGGCACACCAGACGTTCTCACTAGCTAGCGTACATAACATGCTTCAACTCGGAACATCTCCACTATTTAATACTAGTCTATCCATTCAGCGGCTCGAGGATGTAGAGGGTGGTGAGGTCCCTGAAATCCTCTTCCATTTCCAGGAGGGTCAGGATCTGACTGAGGTATGTTGACGCAATATGTACGTTGTATGGATGAAGCTAAAAGATTCGACCAGTATGATGTCATTGTTGGTGTCCGCTACAGCAACACAGTTATGGAAGCCAGCATGACGTTCCAAACTAGCTGTATGGACCAACTTCAAGCGAAACGCGTGGTAGAAAGCCTCGGTATAGCAATTGCCGCCATGACAGCAGAGCCAAACACTGCGGTGAACGACCTAGATTTGGTAACAAATGAAGAGAGGCGTCAACTATGGGCCTGGAACAATACTATTCCTCCAACAGTAGACGAGTGCGTCCACGACATCTTCTCTGGCCGTGCAAGATCTCAGCCTGAGGCGCAGGCCATCTGTGCATGGGATGGCGAGATGACGTACAGCGAGCTGGATGAATTATCAACCAGGCTAGCAGGCCATCTAATCGAGCTCGGCGTCAAGCCGGAAGACATCGTGCCACTCTGCTTCGAGAAGTCTATGTGGACGATTGTCGCCATGATGGCCGTACTCAAAGCGGGTGGAGCATTCGCACCCCTGGACCCAGAACATCCACGAAGCCGCCACGAGGAGATCTTCAAGCAGACGGGGGCTGAATTGGCGCTCACTTCAGCGCAGTACTCTACCCTATGGGAAGGCTCGACCCGCACCGTCGTCACAGTGAGCGAGACGTCGATCCAGAACCTATCAAACAGAACTCATCTGGAGCATTCTGCAGTAGAGCCGAGCAATATTGCATACGTTATCTTTACTTCAGGAAGCACTGGAGTGCCGAAAGGTGTTGTCCTGGAACACAGAGCAGTCTCTACAGGATGCCTAGGCCATGGAAAAGCTTTTGGAATTACGTCACAGGCACGTTTTCTTCAGTTTGCTGCTTTCACCTTCGATATCTGCATTACTGAGATCATTACAACCCTTCTACACGGTGGAAGCGTATGTATCCCCTCGGACGGCGATAGGCGTGACAACTTAACAAAAGCAATTAACGATATGCGAGTTAGTTGGGCCTATCTAACCCCAACAGTTGCACGCCTGCTGGATCCTGAACATGTTCCATCACTTCAAAAACTGATCCTTGGAGGAGAGGAAGTCAGTAGCGCGGACAGTAAAAGATGGGAAGGGAAAGTCGAAATCATAAATGCGTACGGTCCTGCGGAGTGTACTGTTCTCTGCACAGCCTACTTTGGTCTAGAAGGCTTCAAGTCAGGGTGGATCGGCAAGTCGATCGCGTCTGTTGGCTGGGTGGTGGATCCAAAGAACCACGACAAGCTAGCACCTCTAGGATCAACAGGAGAGCTTCTCGTTGAAGGGCCTATCCTCGCACGCAGCTACCTTAATGACCCGGAAAAGACCGCGGGTTCGTTCATTAACGATCCTTACTGGCTGATGCAGGGCGGCGGAGGTCATCATGGACGTCGAGGAAGAATGTACAAGACGGGAGACTTAGTCTACTACAGGTCCGATGGCAACTTAGTCTACGCAAGCCGCAAAGACGGCCAGGTAAAGCTTCGCGGCCAGCGCGTCGAGCTTGGCGAAATTGAATATCACCTGCGGGAGTTCATGCCCAAGGCGCAACAGACAGCAGTCGAGGTAATCATGCCAGAGGGAGAAAAAGACAATGCGACACTAGCTGCCTTCCTGCAGCTAGATGAAGAGGACCGCAATGCACTACAACCGGGTAACGTAATTGGAAACAACTCCTCAGTGCAGATGGTTATCCTTTCCGAAGTGGACAAGAAGTTGGCCGACTGTCTGCCCAATTATATGATACCTGACATATACTTTGCGCTGTCGCAGATTCCCGTGACGGTTTCTGGAAAGACAGACAGGAAGCGACTCCGCGAAATCGGGGCCTCGTTCTCGGCCCAGCAACTGGCTGAAATGCGGACATCGAGCCAGGGACCAAAGCGATTGCCATCAACAGACACAGAGAGGGTCATGCAGCAGCTGTGGTCGCAGGCACTTAACATTGGGCTAAACAGTATTGGCCTCGATGACAGCTTCTTCCGCCTCGGCGGCGACTCTATTGCAGCCATGAAGCTCGTGGGCGAAGCTCGCAGGGCAGGGATGCAGCTCTCTGTGGCAGATATCTTCCGCAATCCGAAGCTCGTAGCATTGGCTAGCTTGGAAACCAACCACAGTAACAGCATGGCTGAAGAGATCGCTGCCTTCTCTCTACTCGGTGAAGAGGCGGATGTGGCACAAATTCGCAAGGAGGTTGCCACCAGCTGCAGCGTTGACGCGAGACTCATCGAGGACATCTACCCTTGCTCGCCCCTCCAGGAAGGACTGATCTCGCTGACATCCAAGAGAGCAGGAGACTACATCATGCAGAGCGTCCTGGAGCTGCGGGCCGACATTGACGTAGGCGCCTTCCGGGCCTCTTGGGAGCACATCTTTCGGTCAACCTCAGCCTTACGCACGCGAATTGTACAGAACAACAAGCTTGGATTGCTGCAGGTTGTTGTAGCAGAAGATATCCAGTGGATAGAGACAGAAAGATTAGATGAGTATCTTCAGAAGGATAAGTCTCTTTCCATGGAGCTAGGCGATCCGCTTGCACGCTTCGCCCTTGTCACAGAAGGCCAAGGAGGGAAGCGCTGGTTTGTAGCGACCATTCACCATGTGCTGTATGACGGCTGGTCATTGCCCCGAATTCTAGAGGCTGTCACGAAGACATACGATGGCGGCTTGGTAGAGAAGCAGCCTAGCTTCCACGCCTTTATCAAGTATCTTAGCCAGCAAGACCAGGAGGCAGGAGAGATGTACTGGAAAACCGCTCTTGCTGACTGCCAGGCGACACTGTTCCCTCCACTACCGTCAGCAGTGCAGCAGCCAGTTGCAGATGCGACAATGGTCTATCAATGCCCTCCGCTTCCTACAGCCGGCTCTGACACAACGATGTCAACACTTCTGCGCGCCGCTTGGGCCCTGGTCGCCAGTCGCTACACCAACTCAGACGACGTGGTATTTGGCGCTATAGTTACAGGACGCAATGCCCCTGTTCCTGGCATTGAGGCTATGATTGGTCCCACCATTGCAACTGTTCCGGTGCGAGTGCGCGTACAGGGCGACCAAGCAGTGTCCGACTTTTTGCAAGGGGTACAGCAACAGTCAACGGAGATGATTGCGTACGAGCAGACGGGACTGCAGCGGATCGCCAAGATGGCGGAGGGCGCCCGACATGCCTGCGGCTTCCAGACTCTGCTGGTAGTGCAGCCTGCAGGCAATGCGACTGAGAGCGATACAGTGCTAGGAGAGTGGCGCGGACACTCTGATCTACAAGACTTCACGACGTATGGGCTGATGCTGCAGTGCATGCTGACTACAGAAGGGGTGCATATCACGGCAAGCTTCGATCCGCGTGTGGTAGAGAAATGGCTAGTCAAGAAGATACTGGGCCAGTTCGCCTTCGTCATGCAACAGCTGGCTGGAGCAAACCCAGAAGACAAGGTGGCAGACATTGATGCCCTTACGCCTGACGACAGACAAGAGATTTGGGCATGGAACGCTGAGACGCCACCAGTAGTGGAACGATGTATCCACGATATCTTCTCTGAACGCGCAAGAGCTCGGCCTGAGGCGCCGGCCGTCTGTGCCTGGGACGGCGAGATGACGTACAGCGAGCTGGACAAATTATCAACCAGGCTAGCAGGCCATCTAGTAGAGATCGGCGTCAAGCCAGAAGAAATCGTGCCACTCTGCTTCGAGAAGTCCATATGGATAATTGTGGCCATGCTGGGGGTACTTAAAGCGGGCGGAGCATTCGCACCTCTAGACCCAGAACACCCGCCAAGTCGCCACGAGGAGATCTTTAAGCAGACAGGGGCTAAACTAGTGCTCACTTCGGCGCAGTACTCTACTCGATGGGCGGACTCACCGCGCAATATTGTCGCAGTCAGCGAAATGTTGATCCAAAACCTGTCAAACACAACCTACTCAACGCATTCTGCAGTAAATCCAAGAAATACTGCGTACATTATCCCGACATCCGGAAGCACAGGAGTACCGAAAGGAGTTGTGATGGAACACCGAGCGGTTGTGACAAGCTGCCTTGGCCATGGGAAAGCATTCGGCCTCGCACCGCACACCCGAGTTCTTCAGTTTTCTTCCTTCACCTTTGACGTTTGCATTACTGAGATTGTTACCACGTTCTTTTTTGGAGGTTGTGTCTGCGTCCCTTCTGAATATGATCGTCGCAACAATCTCTCCAATTTCATCAACACCATGAATGTTAATTGGGCGTTGCTTACTCCGACCGTGGCACGATTGCTTAAACCGAGTGAGACACAATCGCTTAAAATTTTAGTCTTTGGAGGAGAGCAACTTACCAACAGTGATTGCCAGAGATGGAACGGCCATGTTGAAGTGATAAACACCTATGGCATAACAGAATGCGGAATATGGTGCAGCTCATCTCCTGGTGCACAAGATTTTAAGTCAGGGAGTATTGGGAAGTGCATAGCGTCTGTGAGCTGGGTGGTGGACCCTGGGAACTACAACAAGTTGGCACCTCTAGGATCAATGGGTGAGCTTCTTGTGGAAGGCCCAATCCTCGCGCGCGGCTACCTTAAGGATCCTCAGAAGACGGAGGCAGCATTCATTAACAATCCCGCCTGGCTACTGGAAGGGGGTGGAGGTATTCCCGGACGTCAAGGAAGAATGTACAAGACTGGTGACATAGTCTACTATGGCCCTGATGGCAAACTGGTCTACGTGGACCGCAAAGATAACCAAGTCAAGGTGCGAGGCCAGCGGGTCGAGCTTGGTGAGATCGAGCACCACATCCGAGACTGTATTCCTGAGGCCAGGCAGATGGCAGTGGAAGTAATCATGCCAGAGGGAAGGAAAGCTAATGCAACGCTTGCAGCCTTCCTACAACTTGATGACCAGAAACACGATGCACTACAAGCAGGCAATAGCTCCTCAGTGCAGATGGTCATCCTAACTGAAGTGGACAAGAAGTTGGCCGACTCTCTGCCCAGTCATATGATTCCTGACGTATACTTTGCGCTGGCACAGTTCCCCATGACAGTTTCTGGCAAGACAGACAGGAAGCGACTCCGCGAAATCGGGGCCTCGTTCTCGGCCCAGCAGCTGGCTGAAATGCGAACGTCAAGCCAGGGTCCGAAGCGGCAGCCGTCGACAGAAGCCGAGCAGACGATGCAGCAGCTTTGGGCGCAGGCGCTGAACATCACGACAGAAGGCATTGGCTTAGATGACAGCTTCTTCCGCCTAGGCGGCGACTCAATCGCGGCCATGAAGCTTGTCGGCGAGGCTCGCAGGGCAGGGATGCAGCTCTCTGTGGCAGATATCTTCCGCAATCCGAAGCTCATAGCATTAGCCAGCTTGGAAATCAGCCACGATAACGGTATGGCAGAAGAAATTGCGGCCTTTTCTCTGCTCGATGAAGAGGCGGATGTAAAACAAGTTCGTGAGGAGGTCGCCGCCAGCTGTAGCGTCGACGCGAGACTCATCGAGGACATCTACCCCTGCTCGCCCCTCCAGGAAGGACTGATCTCGCTGACATCCAAGAGAGCAGGAGACTACATCATGCAGAGCGTCCTGGAGCTGCGAGCCGACATTGACGAAGACGCCTTCCGGGCCGCTTGGGAGCACGTCTTCCGGTCAACACCAGCCTTACGCACGCGGATTGTGCAGAACAACAAGGTTGGATTGATGCAGGTTGTTGTAGCAGAGGATATCCAATGGGTAGAGTCAGAGAGCCTAGATGAGTATCTTCAGAAGGATAAGTCTCTTTCCATGGAGCTAGGTGATCCGCTTACGCGCTTCGCCCTTGTTAAGGAAAGCCAAGGAGGGAAGCGCTGGTTTGTAGGGACTATTCACCATGTCCTGTACGACGGCTGGTCACTGCCCCGAATTGTGGATGCAGTCACCAAGACATACAATGGCGCCAAGGCAGAAAAGCAGCCTAGCTTCCACGCCTTTATCAAGTATCTTAGGCAACAAGACCAGGAGGCAGGAGAGATGTACTGGAAAACCGCTCTTGCTGACTGCCAGGCGACACTGTTCCCTCCACTACCGCCAGCAGTGCAGCAGCCAATTGCAGATGCGACAATGGCTTATCAATGCCCTCCGTTTCATAACGTCCACTCTGACACGACGACGTCAACACTTCTGCGCGCCGCCTGGGCCCTCGTCGCTAGTCGCTATACCAACTCAGACGACGTGGTATTTGGCGCTATAGTTACAGGACGCAATGCCCCTGTTCCTGGAATTGAGGCTATGATTGGGCCTACTATTGCAACTGTTCCAGTGCGAGTGCGCGTACAGGGCGACCAAGCAGTGTCCGACTTTTTGCAAGGGGTACAGCAACAGTCAACGGAGATGATTGCGTACGAGCAGACGGGACTGCAGCGGATCGCCAAGATGGCGGAGGGCGCCCGACATGCCTGCGGCTTTCAGACTCTGTTGGTAGTGCAGCCTGCAGGCAATGCACCGGAGAGCGATGCGGTGCTAGGAGAGTGGCGGGGGCGCTCAGAGCTACAAGACTTCACGACGTATCCGCTGATGCTGCAGTGCGCGCTGGCTGCAGAAGGGGTACACATTACGGCAACCTTCGACTCGCGTGTGGTAGAGCGATGGCTAATCGAGAAGATACTGGGCCAGTTCACCTTCGTCATGCAACAGCTGGCAGGGGCAAGACCAGAGGACAAGGTGGCAGACATCGATACCCTCACACCCGGCGACAGACAAGAGATATGGACGTGGAACGCTGAGACGCCACCAGTGGTTGAACGATGTTTCCACGATCTGGTCGCTGAGCAGGCCATAGCGCGGCCATCTGCGCAGGCCATCTGTGCGTGGGATGGGGAGATGACGTACAGAGAGCTGGATGAATTTTCGACTAGACTAGCAGGCCATCTAGTCGAGATTGGCGTCGTGCCAGAGGACGTCGTGCCACTCTGCTTCGAGAAGTCTATGTGGACGATTGTCGCCATGCTGGCGGTGCTCAAAGCAGGCGGAGCATTCGCACCCCTAGACCCAGAACATCCACAAAGCCGCCACGAAGAAATATTTAAGCAGACAGGGGCTACAGTGGCACTCACATCGGCGCAGTACTCTACCCTTTGGGCAGGCTCAGCCCGCACTGTTGTCGCAGTCAGTGCAACGTCAATCCAGCACCTATTAAACAGAACCCACTCGACGCATTCTGCAGTTCAGCCAAGCAATACCGCATACATTATCTTCACGTCAGGGAGCACCGGAGTGCCGAAAGGTGTTCTGCTGGAGCACAGGGCTGTCTCTACAGGTTGCCTGGGCCATGGAAGAGCACTCGGAATCGAACCGTGCACCAGAGCTCTGCAGTTCGCCTCGTACACATTTGACGTCTGCATTGACGAGATCCTGACCGTACTCCTGCATGGTGGCTGCGTATGTGTCCCGTCTGATATTAATAGGCGCGATAATCTAGCTCAAGCTATCAAGGATATGGACGTAAACTGTGCATTTCTTACTCCGTCCGTCGCCCGATTGCTTGATCCTGTCATCGTTTCTTCGCTTAAGACGTTAGTTATTGGAGGTGAGCGGGTCAGCTCTGCCGATTGGGAGAGATGGGGAGGGAACGTCCGAATGATAAACGGCTATGGGCCAGCAGAGTGCTGCGTGTGTTGTTGCACGTTTTCAGATGTTCAAGGCTTTGAATCTGGGAAGATTGGCAAGCCTGTGGCTTCCGTCAGCTGGGTGGTGGATCCCCAGAACCACAACCAGCTGGCGCCCCTAGGATCAATAGGCGAGCTTCTCGTAGAAGGACCAATCCTCGCGCGCGGCTACCTCAACGACCATGAGAAGACGAAGAGAGCATTCATAAACGATCCCGCTTGGCTCCTGGAAGGTGGGGGGGGCCGTTCCGGGCGTCAAGGAAGAATGTACAAGACGGGTGACTTGGTCTACTATGGGCCTGATGGCAACTTAGTCTACGTAGGTCGGAAAGATGACCAGGTCAAAGTGCGAGGCCAGCGAGTCGAGCTGGGTGAGATTGAGTACCACGTGCGGGAGTGCATGACCGAGGCACAGCAGATAGCCGTGGAGGTGATCTTTCCAGCGGGAGACAAAGAAAGTGCCACCCTAGCAGTTTTCCTGCAGCTAGATGGCGAGGAGCGCGATGAACTACAACCGGACAACGCAATGGACAACAGCTCCTCAGTGAAGATGGTCATCCTAACTGAAGTGGACAAGAAGCTAGCCGACTCTCTGCCCAGCCATATGATACCTGACGTATACTTTGCGCTGTCGCGCCTTCCCATGACAGATTCCGGCAAGACGAACAGGAAGCGACTCCGCGAGATCGGGGCCTCGTTCTCAGCCCAGCAGCTGGCTGAAATGCGGACGTCAAGCCAGGGTCCGAAGCGGCAGCCGTCGACAGAAGCCGAGCAGACGATGCAGCAGCTGTGGGCGCATGTGTTGAACATCAACCCTGAGACCATTGGTATAGACGATAGCTTCTTCCGCCTAGGCGGCGACTCTATTACAGCTATGCAGCTGTCTGCAAGTGCTCGCTCGCTCCAAATCCATCTGTCAACGCGCGACATCTTTCGCAGGAAGACCATTGCCGAACTCGTCCGCTATGCGACATTATCAAAGCCTCTTCAGCTCGCGCGCGCTGCAGAAGATCCAGTCAACACACCGTTTAGCCTGGCCCCGATCCAAGAGCTGTACCTCCGGCTTGAACCTACTGGTAGAGCCAGTTTTGATCAGTCTGTCTTCTTAGAACTTCGTAGCGAAGTGTCACTTGAGTTGCTCTATAATGCCCTTAGGACCCTTGTCCAGCGACACTCTATGCTAAGGGCTCGATTCAGCAAAGCAGTTGGAGGCAGATGGCAGCAATATGTTTCTGATTCTGCTGATGCTTCCTTCACCTTGCAACATGCGCGACCTACGGACACTGCAGACATCACCCAGGCCATACTCGAAAGCCGCAAGCGCCTAGACATTGAGAGTGGGCCAGTCATGGCAGCGGTCTTGTTTGACGTTGGCAAGCGTCAGTCGCTATTCATGGCTGTTCATCACCTAGTGATTGACCTAGTTTCATGGCGGGTTCTTCTTGAAGAGCTGGAATACTTACTCCTCGGCCAAGCCCTATCCCCTGCATCCTCAATGCCCTTCCAAACCTGGAGCGCTATTCAGACGGAGTACGCTGGTAAGGATGCAGATCACAGAAATAGGATGATACAAGAGAAGATGGACCTCAGCCAGCTATCGTACTGGGGCGTCGCATCCAGCACTATATCGCACACCCCTACAACTACCGAGCAGTTTGTACTTGATACAAAGACGACATCCGCTCTTCTTGGAAGCTGCAACAACACCCTCCGAACGCGCCCTCTTGAGCTTATGATTGCAGCCCTAATTCATTCGTTTGCGGCTGTCTTCCCTGATCGAACGCCTCCTCCCATCTTCAATGAGACTCATGGGCGTGAGCCATGGGACGACAGTATCGACCTTTCGCGAACTGTGGGGTGGTTTACGAGTATGTTCCCTGTCCAGGTATCAACTAGCGCGCGCAGCAGCTTGCTACATGTCATCCGTGCAACAAAGGATTGCATGCGTAGCTTTAGGCGCAGTGGCCGGTCGTATTTTGCGTCCCATTTCGTCAACGAAGACACTATCCAGGATTACGCATCTATTTTCCCTGTGGAAATGGTGTTTAATTACCAAGGTGTGTACCAGCAGCTTGAGCGCGACAAGTCGCTGTTTAAGAATGTGCCTATTCCAGAAGGCTGCGAGCTAGCATCAGCGGCTGAAGCCGGGAAGTTCTCCTTATTTACAGCCTCTGTGGTCATCGAAAAAGGATGCGCGCATGTAAGTGTTACACACAGTGGTATCACGAAGCATCAAACGCAAATTCGAGACTGGGTTCAACTGTACGAGAACACCTTGATGGATATGCCCAACCTTCTCTGCTTCAGAAGCCCCGAGTGGACACTGAGCGATCTTTCATTGGCTTTCCACTCATACGCCGACCTTGACCGCTTCCAAAATGACACTCTTGCGAAACTAGGTGTGGGGCCAGAGGATGTTGAAGACGTCTACCCCTGCTCTCCAATGCAGGAAGGGATCCTGGCCAGCCAGAGCAGAGACCCTAATGCTTATCGCGTGTGCCTTATTCTTGAAGCCGTATCCAAGCAGAACACACGGGTTGACTGCGGTCGGCTACAGCGCGCTTGGAAGGCCGTTGTTCGACGACACTCGCTACTACGGGCACTGCTAGTGGATCACGTCCCCGGAAGCTCGGGCATCACCAACATTGTGCTTAAGAATCCCCAACCAAGTATCTCAGTTTTCCAGGCTACAGGAGATACAGTGAACCTTGAATTATTCCGCGCTCGCTACAACCCAGTCAACCAGCAGGCAAGTGGCTTACAGCATCATCTCTCCATCTGCCAGCTCGACAACCAAAGAGTATACCTATGCTTTGACATTAACCATGCTATCATGGATGCCCACTCGAGAGGCATCATCATGCGCGACCTGCAGACTGCATACAGTGCTGATCTCGATTCACACGGCGCACCATTCAGGAATGTCATCTCTTACTTGAAGGAGCAGTCACAGGAAGAGGCCGGCCGCTATTGGGCCAATCAATTGGAGGGTATCGAGCCATGCTATTTCCCCTCGATGGCAGATGCCGGAGTGGAAGGTCACAGGGACGAGACAGTGGAGGTGCCCAATCTCGATGCAGGCATAATCCACGCGTTCTGTGAGGCATGGGAAATCACCCCGGCTACCCTCATTCAGACAGCTTGGGCGTTAGTACTCAGCCGTTACACTGGCTCTACAGCCCCATGCTTTGGTAGTCTCTCGTCAGGACGAGATGTGCCAATTGATGGCATTGACGACATCTTCGGCCCGCTGATTACCATGCTAACCTGCCGGGTACGTCTTCATGAGCAGTTAACTGTAATAGAGGCCCTACGGACGGTGCAGTCAGACTATATGAATGCCTTAACACATCAGACATTCTCACTAGCCAGCGTACATAACATGCTTCAACTCGGAACATCTCCGCTATTTAATACTAGTCTATCCATTCAGCGGATTGACGATGTGGAGGGAGATGATACTCCAGATGTTCTCTTCCATTTCCAGGATGGTCAGGATCCGACCGAGGTATGTTAATGCAATATCTAAGTTGTATCGATGAAGCTAAAACGTTCGACTAGTATGATATCATTGTTGGTGCCCGCTACAGCAACACAGTTATGGAAGCCAGCATGACGTTCCAGACCAGCTGTATGGACCAACTTCAAGCGAAACGCGTGGTAGAAAGCCTCAGTATAGCGATTGCCGCCATAACAGAAGGGCCTAACACTCCGGTGTGTGACCTAGATTTGGTAACAAATGAAGAGAGACGTCAACTATGGGCCTGGAACAGCGCCATTCCTCCAACAGTAGACGAGTGCGTCCACGACATCTTCTCTGACCGTGCAAGATCTCAGCCTGAGGCGCAGGCCATCTGTGCATGGGATGGCGAGATGACGTACAGCGATCTGGATGAATTATCGACCAGGCTAGCAGGCCATCTAATCGAGCTCGGCGTCAAGCCAGAAGACATCGTGCCACTCTGCTTCGAGAAGTCTATGTGGACGATTGTCGCCATGATGGCCGTACTCAAAGCGGGTGGAGCATTCGCACCCCTAGACCCAGAACATCCACAAAGCCGGCGCGAGGAGATCTTCAAGCAGACGGGGGCTGAAGTGGTGCTCACTTCAGCGCAGTACTCTACCCTATGGGAAGGCTCGACCCGCACCGTCGTCACAGTGAGCGAGACGTCGATCCACAACCTGTCAAACAAAACCCACTCGAAGCAATCTGCAGTAGAGCCAAGCAATATTGCATACGTTATCTTTACTTCAGGAAGCACTGGAGTGCCGAAAGGTGTTGTCCTGGAACACAGAGCAGTCTCTACAGGATGCCTAGGGCATGGAAAAGCTTTTGGAATTACGTCACAGGCACGTTTTCTTCAGTTTGCTGCTTTCACCTTCGATATCTGCATTACTGAGATCATCACAACCCTTCTACACGGTGGAAGCGTGTGTATCCCCTCCGAAGGTGATAGGCGTGACAACTTAACAAAAGCAATTAACGATATGCGAGTTAATTGGGCCTATCTAACCCCAACAGTTGCACGCCTGCTGGATTCTGAAAATGTTCCATCACTTCAAAAATTGATCCTTGGAGGAGAGGAAGTCAGTAGCGCGGACAGTAAAAGATGGGCAGGGAAAGTCGAAATCATAAATGCGTACGGTCCTGCGGAGTGTACTGTTCTCTGCACAGCCTACTTTGGTCTAGAAGGCTTCAAGTCAGGGTGGATCGGCAAGTCGATCGCGTCTGT
>NW_022985212.1:368152-417384 GCF_010093535.1 Lindgomyces ingoldianus
AGACGGGACTGCAGCGGATCGCCAAGATGGCGGAGGGCGCCCGACATGCCTGCGGCTTCCAGACTCTGCTGGTAGTGCAGCCTGCAGGCAATGCGCCTGAGAGCGATACGGCACTGGGAGAGTGGCACGGACACTCTGATCTACAAGACTTCACGACATATCCGCTGATGCTGCAGTGCACGCTGGCTGCAGAAGGGGTACACATTACTGCAAGCTTCGACTCGCGTGTGGTAGAGCGATGGCTAGTCGAGAAGATACTGGGCCAGTTCACCTTCGTCATGCAACAGCTGGCTGGAGCAAGACCAGAGGACAAGGTGGAAGACATCGAAACCCTTACGCCCGATGATAAACAAGAGATATGGACATGTAACGCCGAGACCCCCCCAACGGTTGAACGTTGTCTCCACGACCTGTTCGTCGAGCAAGCCATGGCACGGCCATCTGCGCGGGCCATCTGCGCGTGGGATGGCGAGATGACGTACAGCAAGCTAGATGAGTTGTCAAGCAAGCTAGCAGGCCATCTAGTTGAGCTCGGCGTCGAGCCAGAAGATATCGTGCCACTCTGCTTCGAGAAGTCCATGTGGATGATTGTCGCTATGCTCGCGGTGCTCAAGGCAGGCGGCGCATTTGCACCCCTAGACCCAGAACATCCACACAGCCGCCACGAGGAGATCTTTAAGCAGACAAGGGCTGAGGTGGTGCTTACGTCGGCGCAGTACTCTACCCTATGGGCAGGCTCAGCCCGCACTGTTGTCGTAGTCAGTGAAACGTCAATCCAGCACCTTCCAAACACAAATCTTTCAACGCATTCTGGGGTACAGCCAAGCAATACCGCGTACGTTATCTTCACTTCAGGGAGCACTGGAGTGCCGAAGGGAGTTTTGCTAGAACACAGGGCGGCCTCTACAGGCTGTCTAGGCCATGGCAGAGTACTCGGGTTCGCCCCTCACACCCGAGTCCTACAGTTCGCCTCCTATGCCTTCGATGCTTGCATTGACGAGATACTCACTGTACTCCTTTATGGTGGCTGCGCATGTGTGCCGTCTCATAGCGATATGCGCGATAATCTAGCCCAAGCTATCAAGGATATGGACGTGAACTGGGCATTTCTTACTCCGTCCGTCGCCCGATTGCTTGATCCTGTCATGACCTCTTCGCTCAAGACGTTGGTTCTTGGAGGCGAGCATGTTAGCTCTGCCGATTGGGAGAGATGGGGAGGGAACGTTCGAATGATAAACGGCTATGGGCCAGCGGAGTGCTGCGTCTGCTGTTGCACATTCTCAGATGTTCAAGGCTTTGAATCTGGGAAGATCGGCAAGCCGGTAGCTTCCGTCAGCTGGGTGGTGGACCCCAAGAACCACGACAAGCTGGCACCTCTGGGATCAATCGGCGAGCTTCTCATTGAAGGACCAATCCTCGCGCGCGGCTACCTCAACGACCGCAAAAAGACGAAGTCAGCATTCATCAACGATCCCGTCTGGTTGCTAGAAGGCGGGGGAGGCCGTCCCGGACGTCGAGGAAGAATGTACAAGACTGGTGACCTAGTCTACTATGGGCCTGATGGCAACTTAGTCTACGCAGGCCGCAAAGACGACCAAGTCAAAGTGCGAGGCCAGCGAGTTGAGCTCGGTGAGATTGAGCATCACGTGCGGGAGTGCATCCCTGAAGCACGCCAGATTGCCGTGGAGGTGATCTTGCCAGCGGGAGAGAAAAAAAATGCCACACTAGCGGTCTTCCTGCAACTAGATGAAGAGAAACGCGATACACTACAATCACGCAACGGAATGGATAACAGGTCCTCAGTGCAGATGGTCATCCTGACCGGAGTGGACAAGAAGTTAGCCGACTCTCTCCCCAGCCATATGATACCTGACGTATACTTTGCGCTGTCGCCGCTCCCCATGACAGTTTCCGGCAAGATAGATAGGAAGCGACTACGCGAGATTGGGGCCTCTTTCTCGGCCCAGCAGCTGGCTGACATGCGGACGTCAAGCCAGGGCCTAAAGCGGCAGCCATCGACAGAAGCCGAGCAGACGATGCAGCAGCTGTGGGCGCATGTGTTAAACATTAAGCCTGAGACCATCGGTATGGACGACAGCTTCTTCCGCCTAGGCGGCGACTCTATTACAGCTATGCAGCTGTCTGCAAGTGCTCGCTTACTTCAAATCCATCTCTCAACGCGCGACATCTTTCGCAGGAAGACCATTGCTGAACTTGCCCGCTATGCTGCATCATCTAAGCCTGTTCAGCTCGCGCGCACTGCAGAAGATCCAGTCAACACACCGTTTGGCCTGGCCCCGATCCAAGAGCTGTACCTCCGGCTTGAACCTACTGGTAGAGCCAGTTTTGACCAGTCTGTCTTCTTAGAACTTCGTACTCAAGTGTCATTGAAGTTGCTCTATTCTGCCCTTAGGGTCCTTGTCCAGCGCCACTCTATGCTAAGGGCTCGATTCAGCAAAGCAGTTGGAGGCAGATGGCAGCAGCATGTCTCTGATTCTACTGACGCTTCCTTCACCTTGCAACATGTGCGGCCTAGGGACACTGCAGACATCACACAGGCTATACTCCAAAGTCGCAGCCGCTTAAACATCAAGAGTGGACCAGTTATAACAGTAATCTTGTTTGACATTGGAAATCGCCAGTCGTTGTTCATGGGTGTTCATCACTTAGTGATTGACCTCGTGTCATGGCGGGTCCTTCTTGAAGAGCTAGAATACTTACTCCTGGGCCGAACACTATCCCCTGCATCCTCAATGCCCTTCCAAACCTGGCGCGCCATCCAGACTGAGTACGCTAGTAGGGATGCAGATCACAGAAATGGGATACAAGAGAAGATAGACGTCGGCCAACTATCATACTGGGGCGTAGCACCCAGCACTACATCGCACACCCCTACAATTACCGAGCGTTTTGTGCTTGATAGCGAGACAACATCCGCTCTTCTTGGAAGCTGCAACAATAAGCTCCGAACACGCCCTCTTGAGCTTATGATCGCAGCCCTAATTCATTCATTTGCGGCTGCCTTCCCTGATCGAAACCCTCCTCCAATCTTCAATGAGACTCATGGGCGTGAGCCATGGGACGACAGCATTGACCTTTCGCGAACTGTGGGATGGTTTACAAGTATGTTCCCTGTCCAGTTATCAACTGGCGCGCGCAGCAGCTTGCTTGATGTCATCTGTGCAACAAAGGATTGCATGCGAAGCTTTAAGCGCAGTGGCCAGTCATATTTTGCATCCCACTTTGTCAACGAAGGCACCATTCGTGATTTCATATCTATTTTCCCTGTGGAAATGGTGTTTAATTATCAAGGCGTGTACCAGCAGCTTGAGCGCGATGAATCTTTGTTCAAGAATGTGCCTATTCCGGAAGGCTGCGACCCAGCATCAGCGGCTGAAGCCGCCAGGTTCTCCTTGTTTACAGTTTCTGTGATCATAGGAAACGGCTGCGCACATGTAAGTGTTGCACACAGTGGTATCACGAAGCATCAAACGCAAATTCAAGACTGGGTTCAGCTGTACAAGACCACCTTGCTGGAGCTGCCCAACCTTCTCCACTGCACAAGCACCGAGTGGACGCAGAACGATCTTTCGTTGGAATTCCCCTCCCTCACAGGCCTTGACCACTTCAGACCTTCAAACCACGCTTCAGAATCAATCCCCGTCTATTCTCTCCTTCCGCCTAGTATGAAGGAGGCAGTTCTTTCTGGGTTGAACCCTTTGATCCCAGGGATACAACTTCAGAATTTCGTCGACATTCTTCCTGTCACTTACGCACAACAAAACTACATCACGCAAGGGATTGCAATGCCTCGCATAGCGTTCAATTACCTTTACGTTGATATAGGACCGCAACTGGATGTAGATCTCCTCACAGACAGCTGTCGCAAACTCGTCAACCATTTCCCGGTTCTCCGCACACGATTCGCTCACTTCAAAGGGAAATGGTGGCAGGTCGTCCTAAATGACATTGAATTGCCTTTTACCACATTTGAGGTCAACGGACCACTTCCAGAAGAATCGGACGCAATCTGTATGCGGGATACCGAACAGACAGATCCACTAGGACTCCCTACTTCTTTTGTACTCGTACGTAACAGCTCCAAGGAAAATCGGTTGATTATTCGCCTTTCTCATGCCCAGTACGACGGTGTTTGTATTCCAGTCATCTTGAAAACACTTGTCTCTCTCTACCAGCAGGAGCCCTTACACCCTGCTACAGGCTTTTCGACTTATCTTGCACATGCCCGTAACCAACAGACTGACTCAGCTCATTACTGGCGGGAACTCCTCCAAGGCTCACAACTCACCAGGGCTATTACAATACTTCAACCGGAAACGCCAGGGGAGGCTGTCCCTCGTGGGATCTTAGCTGAGAGGTCTATCTACGCTCCTACTCTTCCTGATTATCTTACAATGGCCTCTCTCGTCAGTTCCGCTTGGGCAGTGGTGCTTTCACGAATTACTGGAAAAGAAGACGTTGTGTACGGACATGTAGTCGCCGGTCGCAATTCTGATATCCCGGGTATCACGGAAATAGTTGGGCCTTGCGTTAACATAGTCCCAGTTAGGGCTGTCACTCCTCCTACCAAAATTTCAGAAGAGCTCATACTCTCTATCCAAGAGCAATACATCACGCTCGGGCAATCGGATTCAATGGGGTGGGATGACATCATCCAACAATGTACGGACTGGACTCCTGGACTGGCGCTTGACTCGGTGGTTCTGCACCAGAGCATCGATGTGGAACCTGAAATTCATATCGCGGGAGCAACCGCGAAGTCTCAGTGGTTCAAAAACCCCTCGCAAGTGTCACACCACATAGGCATCCTGTCACAGCCACAAGGCGACAAGCTGAGGATTGTAATCGCGGGCAACACTCATATTTTGAGGGCAGAAATGGCAGATCCGCTACTTGATATGCTGGTAGAAACTGTCATAGCACTTTCAACTGACTTGCAAGCACCGCTCACTTCATGCAAGCCATCCTTAGCAGCATTCACTTCAAGTAACGGATCATGAATTTGGCGGTTCGGAAGCTATCCCAAAACTCTTATTCCAACCATGTTTCATTAGTCTTATCGTTGGCTGTATTATTTTCTTTGATTATATCTTCTATGTTCGGGGAAGGCGTTTCTTTAGTAGTTAGGTTATCCAACTTGGACACATCATGGCCTTGATGAGGTCTACTCAAATCATATATGTCGTATAGTCCACACGGTAGAGAAATAATAAGGACGTGACTGCATAATCTGGTTGAATAGTGAAATTGAATCCGAGTCATGGCACCACGCCAATCAGGCGATCACATGGAGTATGGGTGCGCGTATTAGTACTTCGGGGGGGCTCTACTTCGCACAATCACTTTCTAAATTAATACCATCGAATTCATCAAACGAAGTTTGTCCTCTGTCTCTATCTCAATCATGTCCAGTCACCTGCTCGAGTATAAGGCGGGTTATTATTTCCAGTTCGTAGCTCCCACTAACCATATTCCAGACGCTTAGCTTGCTGGGGTTCTCTTCTATTAGGCTGAGAGCGGAGAGTTATTCACAGTAACGGTAGTCGATGCTACACACCCAAGTCTCCTGGAAGCTACAACGTACGAGGCATTCAAAGATAAGGTTCCAGGTACGCCGAGATCCATTTCTGCAAACACAATTTTCACACGTGATTAGTGATGGACGAGCTGCTCAAGAGATAGTGGAGGGTTCTCTCGCAACTAGCTTCCAATCTAAGCTGACAGAAAGGAAGCATTTAATTCGACTCGGCTACGGAATAAATTCTAGGATATCTCTCTGTCGCATCCATTCTCGATGAGTTGGGCTAGCAAGACCTTTCGTGCAAGTCAAATTGTCGGAAGCCTCACCCAATTTTCGCAGCTAGTCACATTGAAACTGCAACACCTCTGTCAACTGTATTCAATCCCCATCTAATGAAGCAGGCATTGTGATTGCTGACCTAGCTGCAGACCGGAGGCAGATACAGAGCGTTTATCGCGCTGTAGCAACGCACAACGTTCCTGAAAGCATGGCCCGCGCCCAACGTGCTGGAAAGCCTGCCCGACGCTGTTGCGAGCCACAGTCGAAGAAGCTTTCCAAGTTAGAAGAAGAGGTTATTTATGTATGTACGTTCTATTATGACCATGCAGTCTATGGGTATGGGGAGCTAAAGCGTGTCAGCTAAATGCATCCTGCTCGTCTATTGCCTAACACCCTACCCAACATAAGAAACGAGGAAAACACTCTATCAGTATAACATAAGAGATTCATAGTGAGTGGCGAGCAGAGGGTCGTCAGAAGGCCTCGTGTCCGCAGGGAAGTTGCGGCGTCGTATACTTCTTAATCGGCAGCGCACTGACCGAGGTTCGTGTTGTGGCTCGTTATATTGTTAGCTAGCTGTTAACAGAGGGGGCTCTCAGCTGCCTCTGCTCTTCTAGCTCTGACAACGGCCATTTCCGGCTTCCACTGCTTCATCGGCCCGTGGAAGCTCTCGCCTTCTCGAAAGCGATCTAGCTACGATATCAGATTTCTTCAGCGCAAGTCGTACAAATCCCATGGGACATCATCACGCTGCGGCGGCTGGTCAGCGCTTCGAACGAGGCGTAGTACTGTACGATTGGGCGATTTTGAGGCCTGTACGAGTGAGATGTTGAGTACGTTCGCACGGCAGGTAGGAGGAGAGGCAGGTGTATGTATCGTAACCGTTATGGCTCACGTGATCTGTACGAGTAGTACAATTCAATTAAAGTACGTCGTACTCTAGTTAAAACAGCTAATATTATAGGTCTCTAGAGACGCAGGATTAAGGTCTAAATAACTATTGAATAACTAGTTCTTTCTAATAACATAAGCAGAGAGGTTTAAAATCTTGCTGCTTACTACCTTGTTCTTTAACTAGTTCTTCTAGAGTTAAATAGCCTTAATTATTAGATACTGTACAATTGGCCGCACTACAACACCTCTTGTACTTGCAGCTAGGAGTCTAACAGCTATATATTATTCTAGTTAATTGCAAACTTAACTGTAGCGTTATAATTGCGTTCCTCTAGGAACTCCTGCGATTAATCTTTAGCTGTACACAGTGTAGAGGGCTCTCAACTTCTTCTCCAGGCTGTAAAACTGCGCAAAATGGACAACAGAGGTATCTAATTAACTAGATAAGGCCTGTAAGGCAGCAAGGCGCGTGTATGAATAACTCTGCAATAGAAAAAGTCAGTAATAGGAATTCTTAAGATGATAGACTTTAGATAGATAGATTAAAAAATTTAGAAAGAGATTCACGCGTCCTTGCAAAACCTTCAGCTAATTAGAGCTTAAGAAACCCCCTAAACGCTTTTCCAGGCCGACTGCTTGCCAGAGCCCTCCTACTCCTCTAAAATTGCCATACAAACTCTAAAATGGTAATACGCTGCTCACGAACTCGATACGTTAGTACTAATCACGTGACCGTTACGGTTCACTTTGTACGGACCGTGGTACGGCCCGCTGGAAACCCTGCTGCTGGTCACCCTCTTCTCCAGTCGCTGTCTTCGCCGCTTGTCGGCTTCCTCGTTGCCCTTGATCCCCATATGCTCTAGCATCCAGTATAGCGTGACAATCACCATTCGAAGCTTCTTCACGATCCCTGCGACCACCTCCTAACACACACTTGCCCTCCAGCCCTAGATCGATTAGAGCGCAGACTGTGGGTCCGAGAAAACCTCTATGCTGGGCACAGGTACTGAGGAGCTGGTTACGTCTCGGTCCATACACGATGAACCCCATAGCCAGTTAGCTGCTTCACTGGTCACTGGAGCTCTGTGAGGTGCGCGTCTGCCTAATGTGAATTTGAAATTGTCTTCAAGATGCATGTCTGAGATAATATCGCGTACTGCCAATGCCTGCTTTGCCTTTGCGTACAGACGCATCCACGCATCTGTCCACCCGTCCAGATTCATAGTCTTCGGCGACGGCCTGAACTTGCTCTCTGGCGTGCGCCTTTCTTCGAACGGCGTCATCATAAGCCCGCTTCCGCCAAACGTTACGCTGTCCGGCTTCAGTAGCTTCTCTGGGTCCTCTTTCGTCGCCACCTTGATCACTACTGAAGCGTGCTGTCTGCTAGACCTCGGTCGCCCGAACCACCGCATCGTGCACCCCACTCCGTTTCCCGTACCAATGCGCTCCATCGCCAGAGACACCTCTATTTAGTTTGCTTTGACAGGGTACCATTTGAGCCCTACTAGGCTTGCTCCTGGATTCGCGGTTCCAGCCATTCAGTTGTTGTCAGCCGGAATGCCGCCTCGTTGTCCTTGTCCGCTGAGAACTTCATCACGCTTGGGCTGTTGTTTGCTCGCCACCCGTGAAAGCCCTTGATTTTTGCTCCAGCAAGCCGTTCCATGCCGTTCGTGTCCTGTTGAATAGTCTGCCTTGCTGCTTCGGTGGTGGCTACTTTCTCAACCACATCTTCTCTTACCCTGCTGACATCGATCACAATCTGCCGACTGTTCTCCCTACGTGCTGTTCCCGAGTTTGTCGGTCGTGACGACGTCATGCCCGACCCGACGAGCTGGCTACGACTGACCGCCATGTCGGCGTTGATGGGGGTTCAATTGAGAGGGTGTCGAGCTGCGCTCGGAGCGATTGGATGGTTTCTTGCAGTTCGGCGTTCTGGTTCTTGAGGTACTGCCGCTCAGCCTTGATAGCTGTGAGGTCTGTTCGGGTGCTCTCAGTGATGCTGCTCTGCTGTGCTATCGTCGCTTTGAGGCTCTGGATGAGCGTACCACTTCATCTAGCTTGGCGCTTCCTCCTCCCTGTTCCAGTGAGGTGGAATCGCGGTCGGTGGGGAAAGGGCGGTAGCTCATCGTCCGCCAGTTGTTGCGCGTTCGAGGATGCTTAAGCATGCGGCTGCGACGCTGTGACTCTTGTTCTGGCCTGCCTAAGCAGGGCTGCTGCTGTCTGCGTCCTCAGCGCCTGCTGCATCTCTGGCACCTTCGCGCGCTCGGCTTTCTTGCGCGTGCTCTAGGTGCGGCCGGTGGTGGTGTCGATGGGATGCGGTTACGTCTCGAGGTCGCCATCGGGGCCCAGCAGCATGTTCAGAAGACCGGAGGAGCAGGGGCCGCCTTGCAGCGGGAACTAGTTGAGCGAGACGCTAAGATTCGATTAAAAAAGTGTCCGAGTCAGATATCTTCCTCTTTCCGGAACCCTCACCCAGTAAGTTTCGCAATTTGTTACCCTAACATCTCCTCCCTACGAGCGCGACCGATTCGTTCCAGTGTAGAAAGTTCAAGCGAGTGAGCCACCCTACCAGCTTTAAATGTACTTATTCCTGCAACGGCTTAACTAATTTGTTAAATAATAAAATAGTCTTAAGTAACAGTAACTAAAGCTTTAACTATTTACGCGTTAAATATAGTATAATGCGGCTTTACTTTAGCACTCTTCAAGGTATTATTGTTATAGCTCGAAAGAACTTATAAATGCTTAGTAACCATTGTTACATATACTCGAGAACCTATTGTAATAGCTTAGCGCAGCTGGCAAATGCCTGATAACTGTCAAAGGCTGGTGTCTAGGAGTATCAGCTAGAGATTAGCTGGCAGTGTTAGGAAGGGCATGAAGCAAATTGCAGCAACTATAGCAACTTGCAGCAAACTGCAGCAAATTGTAGCAAACTGTAATAAACTGCAGTAGATTACAGCAACTTGTAGCAATGTAATACACCTTGGTTGTGTCGCAAGTGGCGCTAAGCTAGCTCGTTGACAATGCTAGCCTAGGTGTTGCGGTATAAAACCTAGTTCTGTGGCGAGGGCACAGTTCTTCTTTATCGAATTCAACACTGCTATCAGGCATTTGCCAGCTCCCCCGAGCCATTACAATAGCAGTGTTGAATTCGATGAGGAATAACTGTATCCTCACTACCGAACTAGGTTTAATACTGTAATACCTAGGTCTAACTATTGGATAGACGTAATGGCTTGGCATAGCTGGTAAATGCCTGATAATAGTGTTGAATTCGATGAAGAAGAACTGTGTCCTCACTACGGAACTAAGTTAGGTCTAGCTTAGGGACAGCGTTGTCAACTAGCCAGCTTAGTGCCTCTTGCAATACAACCGATGTGTACCGCAATTTGCTGCACATTGCGGTAATCTACTGCAGTTTATTGCAGTTTCCCACAATTTGCTGCAAATCATTGCAAATCACTGCAAATCACTGCAAATTCCTGTAGTTTGCTACAGTTTGCTTCGTGCTCTTCCTAACGCTGCCAGCTAATCTCTAGCTGTGTGAGAGCACTGTGAAACAGGAAGCATGAAGCGCAGAAGGGGGTAAAGGATAGTATTGATAGACGAATCCTTGAGGAGACTCAGGGGTTTGGGAGAGGATATGTATATATACTAGGGCACGTGACGTGACGTCATGTGCCCAAGGCCGGGCCGAGGGCTCTCTGGGGAGAGTTCGAGGCATGTCCAAGTTAACCGTGACAGGCTGTACCCCTGGGCACCAGCCCATTGCAATAGCGTCGTCAACAAGCTAGCTTAGCGCCACTTGCAACACGACTGATGTATACTGTAGTTTGCTGCAATATGCCCCATGCCCTTCCTAGCGCTACCAGCTAATCCCTAGCTAATACCCCTGGGCACCAGCCCACTACAGTGGGGTGCTTAGTAAAGTTTGATTTTGCATTCAGATGCTAGCAGCTTTAAAAAGAAGAGGGGTTAATGCGAAGGTTGACTGATATTGGCAGCATATAGGATGTCATGCAATAAACTGCTTGGGCTAGGCTGACGTACTCGATGCTGGTGTTGCAAATACTCTGAGAAGCTCGCATCACTAATTTTCGCTAGCTTGCAAAACCTCAAAAATGTCTACTAACCTGGACTTGTATGCCGCCAGGAGCTACACACCACTTGGGTTCGCTCTTCCACCACCAACAACAACATTAACCTGAAAGCACGACACGTATGCCTGAGAGTTCCGCATAGAGTGCGATAGCCTCGGCTCAGACGAGGTAGTTTCCAGAAGCTAGAGACTTTAGAACCACTAAGAGCTTCTTGCTTTAGTTTGCGTTAAAGATCTTAGGCCCCTACGATACGGTAGTGCCGGTGGAGCTATCGTCTGCAACCTTAGCCATGTAGACTTTAACCAAACCACAATGCTGCCCCCCAATGGCAAGGCCTTCACATAAGCGTGATCCTAGCAGCGTAGTATTGCGGGTCCTATGTCATCATCCGTCACATTCCACACCGAGGCCTCTCATCCGAGCGGGGACCACTCTGAGTTGTCGCATGGAGATGCATTCATAATGGGGCGGCTCAGTGTTTGACATGTTATCGTTGCATTAACCTCGTCAAGCAACGTGACTGTCTATCCACTGCTCCCTTACATAATCCCCTAGCCTCCGCTGCACCTCTCTAACCCCAACCACCTTCCCAGACCACGTATTCACCTCTCCGACCATCTTCCCAATCCACCTCTCCGCCTTCCAAACTAGCAGCTCCCAAATCTCCTTATCTGGCGCACAAGCAAGCTTGATCCACGTCACAACTAGCATGGTTTGCAAGAGGAACTCAAGCGTATCTCCGAGCTTGGTTTTCATATCCTCGCCGTTGCTATTGCTGTAGCTGGCTAGTGTAGCCTCGAGCATGGACATTATTCCTGCGGTGAAATGCGAGCATATGGCGGTGAGCAAGGACGGGGGTAGCCTAAATGAGCCTTGTGCAGACTGCATGCGAATAACATTCCGCAAGTTCAAGGCCATGGACGCGTCGTTGGAGTCGGGACTGGAGTTCGCGGACGCCATAGATTTCGACATGGGCTTAATAGTATACGAAAGTTGTGTGTATGACGAAAGATCGTCTTCCTCCACATCTAGCTCTGATTTTAGAGCCTCAACACTTCCAGCACGGCAGCTGCCATACTGCACCTGCACAGGAAGGTCGAACGATCGTTCTAACTGTTGTTGCGGTCGTCGCAATTGTTGCCGTTGGTCATCGTGAGGAACTGGCGACTCTCCAGAGACAAGCGTGTGTGAATCGTACATAGTTAATGAGGGAAAGCTTGAAAAGTCAGCAGAGCTTAGCGAATTACCACCCATATTTAAGGCACCAACGGAATTTTTTTCTTTGATTTTGGAGGTCTTAGAGAACATTGAGAAGCACTGCTCAATTTCACCTGACTTGTTTGATACCGATAGTGAGGAAACACTTCGAGACCCGTCCTCATCCTGGAATGCATGCCGAACGGAGTCGCTTCCAGCATATGGCTCTGGAAACTGCTCTCCAAGTTTCGGACTAGGTGCCTCAGGACTATTCACCAGGTCTGAGGTGTGACTTAACGCCGTACGACGACTAGCACCCGCAGTGGAACCACTGGAAACATAAGGAGGGACATATGATTTCAGGGGAGGAGACCCCGTATACCATGGTCCTGTCGTGGCCAGTACCGCTTGCCGATGGGCCTGTAAGAATTGCGCAGTCGGCGCCGTTCGGCGCTTATTCAGCTCCGCAAGGTCTCTCCTAGGCGCTTTATACAGCCGCCCTGTATTTTCTTCATTCCCTTTCTTCTCTCTGGCGACGAAACTAGTCCACTTGCTAGTGATATGATAGTTAACCGCAAGCCGCTCGCCGAGATCTTTGGCTGCAGCATCTGCCACTTTACTATTGGTGAGGGTACTGTGGAGCCAGGACTTGCCGGTTTCGAGATCCATGACGATAGCTTTGGCGGCAAGGTGATGCACTATGTACGTATTCGCGGCGGCTTTCACTACTGGGATTTTGACCGAAATATGTTCTCCAGAAGGTGTTGACGACTTCAGAGTAACAACCTTGAGGTCTGCGCTGTATTTGTTGTCGAATAGGAAATATATCGTCGTCCTCGAGAACGGGTGCAGAGGGAGGATTTTGTAAGGTGCTTGCATGAAGCTCGAGCCTTCGTTGGATGAGGAAGCAGCGTATGTAGACCTGCCATCGAATTCGAGTTCGCAGTCGTAGCTTGCAGGCGTGAGAGCCCCCTTCAACATCCTCATGACCCTGCCCTCCAATCGTCCTCTACCGTCGACAACAATAACTTCTGCGAATCCGCCGCCTTCGGTGCCAATCCCCTCAACAAGACGGTGGGATACCTTATTTCCGATACCCAGGGCAAAAAATCTGACGGCATCCTTCAGCTCCAATCGAGTACCTGACACGAATTCGCGCACCTCAGCCTCGCTCCAGACTTCTCCATCGGTCAAACAAATGATTTGAGTTGTGAAGTTTTCCATGACTATGCGCTTCTGAACGGCATCCTTAATAGGCCGAAGGATTTCAGTGCCTCCCATATTAGCTCTAAACGTTGATACATGTTGTACGGCCGCCTCAACATTATCATCGGTATAAGGCTGCGACTGTGGCCAGAGCGAAGTGAACGATGACCCAAAGGAGTAGATATTGAAGCGTACCCCTTCCGTCAAGCTCTTGAGAAACACGTCCAGGGCGTCCTTAAGCGTGTCCATTGTTAGTCCATGCATGGATCCAGATCGATCTGCAATAAAGATGATTTCGCCATTAAAAGATTCTGGCTCAACGTAGGATGAGAAGATATCGCGGGGATTCAAAGTAAGTTTCATGGCAGACTGTAGCTCTGCCCCAGACGCTTCTTCAAGCTGCGCTCCCGAGGCAACCATACTTGACCCGGATGCAAGAATCAGGAGCACGAAGTCGCGTCCTAGGGTGACGTTCCTTTCTGAAAGAGTCGCTTTCGCCTTCTTTGGGTCAAACTCGTTATCTGACTTGTCGGCCCCACGAACGAGATCGCCAAAACTCGACACTGCGGCTGGTTTTCCTATTGTGCCTGCGGCACCCATTTCAACGGAGATTGGGTGGGTTCGGCTTTCAAGTTTGCGCAAGGATACAGACGCGTGCACATGGACGGTGATGTGGAGGCCATTCTTATCCGTAGTAGACGATGGTAACATCTGAGGTGGTGGCGCACCGTATCTTGGCGCCATCGAGGTTGGAAGAGTGACGAGTACACCCTCACCCCCAATGTCTGCCTTGAGTTCATTTACGTAGGTAATCTCTACCTTGACGAAACTCCGGGCCGGGATGTTTCCAAGCTTGGTCTCAAAGACTTCTGGTGTGTGTTCTTCGAGTAGAGCTGCAACTTTCTGCTTTGCTACTGCTTCTCTGAACTCTTGTTTGGCGATCTGTTAGAGTAAGTTATTGAAACCAACAAGTAATAAGGATGGCCTAACGACTCACCTCTTTCGGCTTGATGGCACCTTCGAGGAGCTTATCCTCTCCAACATGACATCTGAATGAGATCACAGCCGAGCCATCGTATAGCGGAAATGAGTAGTTCGTCTCTCTAATGACATAGCTCGACAGGTTTGTAAATGTCTGCGTGACCTTCGTCTTCGCAATGGTAAACTGAACATCAACGTCTATATTGACGTCGAGCAGAGGTAGGCACCGCGCTTCACTGCTAGTACTTGGTGTTGGAGCTCCATCGGTGGTGTTAGATACAAATCCGCTGTCTAGGTTGTAAAATGTGGGGAAGATATTGAGCGGATCTATCCCCTTCTCCAATACCTCAAACTCTTCGCCATCCGCGCCGATCTGACTCGACTGGAAAAACACCCCAGATGGCAACTGCTGCACAGTGTGATCTTGAAGATTGTACGCGTACTGGTGGGTACTGCCTCCATACCCACCGTACGCGCCATAAGAGTTATTTGGCAGATAGCTCGCCATAGCGACGACTTCAGGGCTAGAATGGAGGGCTTAGAAAAGAAGAGACATATTTTCAGGCAACAACGGCCTTATAGTCCCGCGCTGAACCGGTGAGCGTTTTGGCGCTAACTAATCTAACAGGTTCAATTCGAGAAATAGGGCATAGCCACAGCCGGCAAGACCCCGCCCCAAGTGGCGGCCAGGCACACTGTGGAACATTTTCCAGGCACCTTGTTGGTGAAGAGAGACCAGGAGGGCGCGAGTTAGCGAGGTCCATCCTTGCGATCCCCTGGTGAATTGTGCCCCGCAGTGTAGCTCAAAACGAGCCATTGTGCCTTGCAAAAAGCTGGTTACAGTCAAATGTTTCAGAGGAACGGCCATGAAAAGGTACAGCATTGCTAAAACAAGAGATATACTTATGCAACTTAGCAACCCTCTGCAGCAAACCGCGTTGTTTCTTTCTCTGATCTTTATTTTTAGGAACATCTTCTTAAGATTAAACTATCGTTTACTTTCCAGTTTCGCAGTTTGTTGTTTGTCCTTTTTACCTGTGCTCGTGCTAAGGGCTTGGTAGTGCAAGCCGGGCGCAGAACTTCTAGCTATTGGTTGAAATTCTGACAGTCACTAGCTTCTTGCAAGGCACACTACTTAGCCCAGAACGTAGGGTCAAGGACTGACCGGTCGCAAGGCTGACAGTGGAGCCTCATCACAACCACATCGTCCGATTGCAAACTGCACTCACGAAGAGACTGCACTCACGAAGAGACTATGATGAGTTTGGAATTTCTTGTCTGACAGAGTCGTCAAACGCGCTACATACCTTAGCATGGGTATTCCAATCTCGGTCGGCGACGCAATACTACTATCGCAGATTGCCTGGAGCATCGGCGAAGCCTTTACTTCCGGACGCAAGTCGGCCCCAGCCGAGTTCGCAGAAATCCAGGATCTACTTTTTACGCTCGGCGAGGCGCTGAAAGTGCTAGCAAAAGACTTGCCCGTTGGCAATCAGGTTGCGCAGGCAGAGAGAGTGGCCGACGGACAGGCTGATAATGCCGTCCCAGAAGCCGACGACGCGCTCCTTGCGCAAATGATATTAAATTGTCGAAGTACCTTGACATATCTCAAGGCTATGGTGGACAGATACATGGAGTTAGACAAGAATGATGGACAGAGGGGACAAAAGAAGTGGAAAGATGAGGTGAAGAAGAATTGGAAGAAGTTATTGTGGACAAAAGAGGGGGGAGATATTATCAAGCTCAAGACGACACTCTCAGCTCATATCAACGGGCTCAATCTAGCCCTTTCGGCAATCAATAAGTAAGAGGATTATATCGCAGCTATTAGATTACTTGGTGTGGCTAACTTCGAACTACTAGGCGCTATGGCCGTGAAGTCAAAAGCCATGTCGAGGGCATGCACACCAAGCTTGATAGCATTTACGAGTGGTTCAAGCAGAATCTTCAAGGGCAGCAAGCTGCAACTGCTTCGGCATCTCCGCAGTATCACCTTGGCTCAGAAGTGCAAAATCATGGGGGACTTTGGTTCTCTGTTTCCATTCAGATCATGCCAGGTCGTGAATACATGAACCTTCACTGTCCACGAGCAACGTTTCGAGATAACTGGCTTGATGATAAGGACCCATTCAGGGTTGCGCCGAGTATATTTCAGTGCTGTTGCTCTCGAAACTCAACAGCATTAGACCATGCAGAATCTCTCCACGTGTCGTGTAAGACTTGAGCCCAGCCCTTCAAACAAGTCGAACTGATCATACTCAAACACCTTCAAGTATTACCGTCCAGTCTACTAGTCCAAGTAGCAACTCTAGACTCCGAGCCCCCGCGCTGGCACATGTACGCTGCTTCACGGAGTACACCGCACAGGATCAGCTCGATCTATATTTCAGAAGTCGAGCCGACAAGTATTGCATCTACCTCCCTTTCCGCGCTTACATTAAGCTAACAACTTAACACATATCTCCAAGACTTCGAAGCCGCAGCGTCCTGCCTCTCCCTTGTGCAAGCCCGCCAACACCTTCTTCGCAATCAAACCACACGTCTTGTCTCCTTCAACGCTACTGCAGGGTCTTCCTCTGATGAATACTCGGACGGAATCGTGTCCGTCCTAGCCTCGAAAACGGAACAGGTACCCGAATATGACGAAGGGACCTGTACTCTCTTATTCACCGTCGGTGAGCGGCAGTTCCGTGCTGCTGCAGATTCAGCTTATTCAGTTCTGCATTACAAGAGTATGCCTGAGGGTGCTGTAAGGCAGGCACCTAGCGATACGTCGTTTAGCAAGCCGGAGGATACTTCAAGAGGCGGTATCCCACTATCATCTGCTATGGATTTCGAGCTTCAACAACCACATGCTGAGGTGCTGTTTCAGGAGACCAACAAGATGCTCGGTGGTGGAGGAGACAGCACTTACTATATATCTTGTATGTGCCGGCACTCACCGTTTCTCATTGTCTTCAATGCCAGCCCCTTGGAAACTAATATCCGGCAAGTTCACCATAACACCACCATATCACGTGGCAGCGGCCGCCGCACCATCTGCCTGCACGATATTCTCGTCGTATCGGAGCAGAAAACGGACTCTTCCCACAGTGCTACAATCCAACAAATAAAATGCACTTCCGTCGACGTTGAGTTCGGAGAATCAACCGGTAAGTCGTTGTCGTTACCTTTCCTCGTCTGCCTTGGAACCCTCTCAGCACCTGAATAACACCATTCCACCATCCTAGAAGCACAAGCCTTCCTCTCGTCCCTCCAAGCTATGCAATCAAACCTCTTCCACCTTCACCTAACCCGCCACCTATTCGGCGATCACATCCTCTTTCAGCGCTTCGCAGGAGACATGGTCGTGCAGGACCAAATCCTTCCCTGTGCCACGCTCTCGCTAGTCTACAGCCCTAAGTCCGACACTTATCGCGTTATCTTGATATCAGACACGCGAGCGGCAAGTGTATGCTTGCCGCTCGAGCCGCGACACTTAGAAGCCTTGATAACAGACCCTAGTGCTAGAAGGAAGCTGTTTTCAGGTTATTTTTTGGTCAAAGATGGGAAAGGCAGGGAGGTCGTGCGGGCAAGTGTTAGGTTTGATGAGGTTGTGGGTAGTGGGGAGATTGCATCCACTGGTTTCGATTGAGGGGAGACGATTCTGCTGGAAGAAAAGAACGGACAGTTTGGGGAGAGGAAGAATATTGTGCTAGAGAGGAAGGGTGGAATTATGCAGCTAGGCAATATCTTCATGAAAACGTTTACTGTTGTTGTTGTCAGAGTTTGAGACAAATGGTAGCTGCAAGAAACCATCCTGAATAACTAATTAACGGCAGTTCGTATAACCTTGCGCGATCGCTGCGCTACCATATCTTGGCGACTAACAGGTGCTAAATATAATATGACTGATTGAGGAGGGAAATTTGTATTCTTTTGACAGTATCGGTAATTCCAGCAGGGTGTTTGGGGGATGGCATCTACACTAGTCATAGTTCACGTTAGGCAGCCATAATGCAGATGAGCTTGCTGCGACGTATTATAGGCGTTCATCCAGGTCGGCTTGCAGGTCCAATCGTGGATCATGGGGCACTTCGAAATTAGAACTATGTTCTGAAGTGAGTGTTACGCGATTCACTGCTTCACAAAGTCATTGAATCCGGAACCAAGGATAGCATGAGATCTTCATATTGGCCATCAGTTGGTCACCTAACTAGGGAATGGGATAATTAGGAAATAGTAGTTGCAGCTGCCGCTGCCGAAAGACACCTGGAGGGCAGAATCGAGACCCGATTCAACGATCCGCAGCAACACATTGCGTCCCAATTCACCTAAACCCGCAGGGGAAAACTGCGGTATAGTAAGACCTAGACTGGGTAGGATTCACAAACAACTCGAAATTATCTTCATGGTGGAGGTTAACCGATACTAGATAGGGTCGCGAACACGACGAATTCTCCATGGAGAGTGTGGGGGCGGCAGCACGTGTCTTTTACACCGACGTGTTAGGGAAGCACAAATTCCATCCCAATTTTATTATCCTGTCCCTCACTCCGGGATTGCGGGGTCCTTCGCTTCTAATCCAGCACGCCACCGATATGTACTCGCTGTATGCTGTGGCGGCATGTCGCTTTGACCCTTTCTATGATATACATTCTCTTGGTATGTACCCCAGGCACGAGTAATCTTCCTAAAAGAGTCCCTTGCTTCGAAGCTCTAGGATTAATAATTTAACTACGTCGACGAACGCTCCAAGCTTCATTGCATATGCGATTTTTAAACCCATCTACGTCGGTTTCTCCCACCCACGGTTTAAACTCATCAGCGGCCAGCGCAGGAGTTCCGACTACGGTAGCACCAGGGCCTTCGATCTTAGGCCATTTCAGGATCCTGGGTGTAATTTTCGTCAACATCTCTATGGCAGACCTGGAAAGATTAGGTTGAGGGAGTTTAGGGGTTTAAACAACAAGACCGGGGAATACATACCGGATTGCGTTACTTTCTACATACCTCAACTCCTCATCCTCGCCATATTGCGCTAAGTCAATATCCGTCCACCCTCAGAGCAAAGCCAAAGCGCCGTCAATATCCCCATGCTGTGCGCAGTCCTCAAATTTTGCTCGTGTTTCGCCCTCATTCCCACCAGCCACGGGGCATATCAGTGCCAGGAATTTGACATCTACCGGACGCCTTCCAAATCTCTCTTTTGCAAGCTGCCGGACTTCGGCGACATTCTTTGCTACAGCGGCATGACTGTGGCCAGCAACGAATTCCTTCAGCGTGCGGAGCTGCGAACATTTTTCCTGCTCTGGGGCGTCCCTGCTTGTAACAACAGGGGTGTTCGTTGAGGAAGCGGTTGACATATTTGTGGACCTAGGATTGCGTGATACCTCCCTTTGTGACTGATCCCCAACATACGAGTAGGATCCGTATACACGCCTCGCGCTCTGTCTAGTACGACAGCATCATCATACCACGAGGACTTGAATAAAGTGTATATTACCCGCAGATTCCTCCGCGATTCCATAACGCTCGTCGCGTCCTGGTTCTCCGTATGGCCTAGAGTGCGAGCCGTGGATTCGAGGTACCCCGTGACAATATTCCAGCCCAAGTGCCCTTTTGTCAAGTGCCCGACTGGGGATAGCCTCCTCGTGGTATGGCTTGGCTCTCTCTGCGTACAGACTCTATCACCGCTACCGGCGCAACACTTTCGTGCCTGCGGTACCGTAGTTTCAGCTATCTCTCCACTACCATACTCTATTATTATCACCCTATTCAACCCCCAGTACTTTGACTAGGCAGATTTCCACAAGGAAGGAGTTACCTTTAAAGTCGATCGAAAGTCATCGCTCGGTGGAGCCAATCATATTGCTAAGGCGAAACTTGGGCAGGGTCACAAAAATTCGCAGCCGCTGCCTACGCGGTGGGGAAGAATTGCGGCGGTATGGGCTCTTGCGACGTTTGGGGGTCATTAGGTGCTCTGGCCGTTGCCAATGTACGCGTTGAACAATATCTTTCGTAAAGGGGTAGATCCTAGCTCATAATTAGTCTTCTCTTTTGACTGAAAATATGCTCTAACAATTGCTGCTCATAGTTCTTCATCGCGTGGATTGTGGTAGGTCAATCTGACTTTGGATCACACTTCTTATCGTTGGCTTTTATCCCGTTATCGATGGTTATAGACAAATGCTTGCAGTTTGGAAAGCGGTCATATAGATGCACGGGAAAGTGGAAGTAGGAAAGAGCGGTAGTGGCAGTGGAGAGAGGACATTTGAGACTCCCAGGTGGTTTCGCTCCCGCGTCGGCTCAGCGCCCCATGTCAATATGTAGCTGGTAGAATACCTAATCTTCCCCCATCTGTGATGAGAACATTTCCGTTAATGTATGCTCCAGCTTTTGACACGAGAAACAGGATCGCACCAGCCATGTCCTCGATGGTACCCGCTCTTTGCGCTGGGATGAAATCTTTCGGGATCTCATTTTTTTGTTGTTCGGCAAATGCAACTTTTGTCATCTCTGATGGATATACTGAGCTCTTTGGTAAATATTTTGTGAAATCAAATCGAATCGCCATACTTACACCCAGGTGCAATGACATTACTCCGAATGTCGAATGGCACCAAATTTGAAGCGAATTGCTTCATCATATGATTCACGGCGGCTTTACTACTCCCATACGCATACCCAGTTATCGGAATGCGGTTAAATCCACCAATCGAACTCGTTGCAATGACCTGACTCTTCTGCGACACATTGCCTCTCTTATTCCCGGCGTCCAAAAGCTCAAGAAAGGCCACCACGGTGTAGAAAACTGCGGTGTCATTCACCGCATATGTCTGCGTGAACTCTTCTTCCTTCCAATTCCACAGGAATGAGCGGAATTCTGAGATATTGGGGTTTGGTGAAAGGCCTTTTGGGGTTGGGCCGATGATTCCCGAATTGGCGATGACGACGTTGACAAAGCCGGTCTTCAAGGCGATGATGGAGACGATACGATCGAGGTCTTCGCGAGATGTTACGTCTCCTTGTAGAGGGATTATGTTGCCGTGCTTCTTTTTGCTGGAATTATGACTTAACTGTCTTTGCAGGGGGGTGGATGGGCGTTGCTTACAGCTTCTTCAGCTGCCTTCTTTAACACTTCTTCTCTTCGGCCAATGATGTAGACAGTCGCGCCGTTTGATTCTAGTGCTTTGGCTAACATGAGACCGATTCCTATTCATGTAAGCTGGTAGTCATACCAAGACGCGATTTCAAGTGATGCGAACCTGTTCCACCACCGGTGACCACGGCGACAAGGCCATTGACACTAAACAGATCTGCTGCATCGATAGAGGTAGTCATTGTAAGAAGGACGCGGTTCAACAGTGTTTGGAAAGTGGAGAGACACGACAGCTCTTTGATGTCGTCTTATTCGCCTCCGGCCGTACGGAGTTAGAGTGGGTCTGGAGGCAGCCAATGAGAGTCAAAATGTTAAACCAATAATCATTAATCTGCAGACGAATGAGAAAAATGGAGGACGGGTAATTTCTAAAAGTGTTCCATTCCCGAATGTTTCAGAGTTCCTTCACGATGGAAGGAATATGGATGGTGAAGGCAACTTCGTTTACTGACACGTGACCTTCAACCCTGCTCCAAGCAAGCGGGTTCACATCGATATCCGCATCCCACAGGTGGAGTTGAAGTCCAGATATATGTACATTTTATGATCTAGCCTTTCCACGACTCGATTTATACATATCCATCTACAGGTGTGCCCTAACGGCCTTCGTACTGTCGCAATTATATCGAAACATCAACCGAAGGACACCAGTAGCTCGTTGTGCAGGTGTATGCATCTCCATCACGGCTGATCGTGAACTTAGTACTGCCGTCTTTGAAACAGGTAAACGGTTCTGAGCCTAGTGTTGCATCTCCCGCAATTTGCCCTTTCGCCAACGCTGCAGCGCCGGAAGAAATGTTTGATGTCAATGTGCCATCAGTACCCATACGCACAGTCCGCTTGGCCCCTTCCCACTGCGAGCGATAGCCGCTAACTTCCGTGAAGACATCGGGCTTCGTTACTCGTGTTCCGCTAGTGACTGGTCCATTTCTGAAAAGAGCGGCACCCATGATAGTGAATTCCCCTGGGTCACAGAGGCCGATGGGGCATTCGTTCGGCTCGCATTTGACGAGGTAGATGTTGTGCTTTGAGCCTGCTGGGGCGGCCAAGGCCTCGCTCAGGAAGATCGAGAGGAAGAGGAGGGTTGCAGTAGCTTCGAAGAACATGTTGTCAAGCTGGCCCTATCTCGGACGAATTGAAAGGTAAGTGTATGCGAATGAATTCTTATGAATTTTCAAAAGTCTGATTTTCAGAAGATCACAAAACTTATAGATTTCAAGTAAGGTAGATTGCGTGACATTATGGGGTAAACGGCACGGCCTTCATTTGGAGTAATATGGGTTGATTGTTTGCCACGACGACAGGTTGTTGCGGCCTGAGCCCAATATTGTCTGCGTTACTGGGTGTGTGTGTCCCCATATATAGGTGTAAATTAAACTCCCCGCTTTCACGTGTCTGAACCAAGACATCCAACTCTTTTGTTAAAAACATCATTCACGCCTTCAGTTAGTTACTATGCTAGGTTTCTGATTATCCTGCAAATCGTGCGTATTAACTGACTTTCGTCTGCAGTGGTGTACTCGTGGAAGGAGAAGCGCTTACGAGCAGAGCTTCCGCGGTTGTCGTTCACTTCATCATCTGCAGGGGATTGGAATGGACGATGGACAGGGGAATGAATGACCAAGTATATCGATGGCATTGCACTGGAATAGAGTCAGATGGCGTGAAAGTTTTTGGGCTAATGAAAATGAATTAATGCGAGGCCAATCTTTTGAATGGCGGTGCCAAGAACCCCTTGTGGTTGTCCTCTCTCCCATGGCGGAATCGAGCGACTCAAACCGATCGGTACATCCCCATCCCATATTACAACCTCCTAGCCACAACTTTCCTTTAAACCTCCAGGTTGAGCAAATGCCGTGACTCTCTCCGGCGGGACCCAATGCCCGAGATTCAAAGTCATTTCCGATCTCCGTTCAGTCGGCAAATAATTCGTTACGAAAGTCTTCTCCTCTTCTTGGCCTCATTCATCTGGCTGGACCATAACCGACCACTTCTTCTCGTCCAAGATCCTCAAGGAAGTGGGGGGTACTTGCTTCTGGATGCCAATGGGTTTGATACCTTCTCCTCATATCTTTATTCACTCAGCGCGGGGGTAACATTCAGGCAGACACCCCCTCATTTGATGTCTCAACCTTGTGGAAAAGACCCCAGAATTCCTCACAAGCTGAGTCGTTCGAATTGTGAATGGTTCCTCCCCCAGGTGTGAGGCGACACAGCCGCAACATTAGCGAGATTCTGCCTCGTGGATCCGTCCATCCTTGCGGTCACCGGATTCAGAAATGCCAAGCGACGATAACTGGTCACTTCTTCCTTAAATGTCTCAACTCCTCAAAACGCCAAGAGAGGATTCTCATGAAACAGTTAGAATAGTACCGCCTCATATAGTAAAAAACTAACGAAATCTACAATCCACGTGTCAGATCTTGATGTGTTGCAAGAGAGCGTCGGGTGTAGCATGAAGCAGACTGCCTTGCAAGCTTTTTCGTGACGCCCTAGGCAGATTTCAGCCTATCACCATCCAATGCCACATCAGGATTTCCAGGGCTATCTGCCTAGCAAACCTTTTTTGCCTACTTCCGATGAAGACCAAAGCTCGTCTGCCCGCGAATTTGATGGATGGAGCTCATGATCATCCTCGAGGCTAGGGTTAAATGTAGAGCGCTTCTCCCTTTCTGGTTTAAAAGTTACTTCCAGTCACTGCGCGCATAATTGTTTAGCCTTCCGACTTGGTCACCCAACAGTCGAAGATGTCGTTGTCAAGGCGCTCCTCGTCGTCCGTTCCCGAATCTTCTCCCCCACCATACAGTCATGTTGGCACTTCACCTCCCCCATTTCGGAGCAGCCCTCCAACGAGCGAGTGTGGGGCTGAAGGGAAGTTCATTGTTGGGACCGGCGAGACCAACGTTTATACCTCTACCAAAAGCTCTATTGCGAAAGCCAAATTCGGGTCCAACAAACTGATGAAGCCAAAGCCGCTGAAAGCAATTCCAGGAAAGTTTGAACCAGTAGATGTCGAGCGATCGCCAGAATCACCAAGAAAGCCCTCCCATAGGAAGTACTGTATCGCAGCAATTGTAATAATTGCCGTGCTTGGTGTGATAGCAATCGTAGTAGGATCAGTTCTCCCAGTTGTGCTAAAGTAAGGACGGACTTGTCCCACACCTACTCTTACGAAAGTGTTTGAACTAATTGGATTTAGGGACCGAAATCATACCGCTTCTAATACAACTACTGTTGTGACTTCGACAGTCGTCTCCATTGTCGCATCACAGCATCCGACGTCAACACCTACACCGCAACCAACTTTGCAACCTCAGCAGTACTTAGGTGGCTTTGATGCGGTGTCACCGAACAACTATGCTCATATGTTTTATACTGACCAAGCAGGTAACCTAGAGCACATATATGATTATCGCTCAACTTGGCAGAGGGGCAGTCCGGGGAAAATTGCAACAGGCGTTCACCCAGGGAGCCCTGTTTCAGCTTCGCTTCTCAACTCCTACCCTTACCAGGTATGATCTCCTGAAAACTTATAAAGTCGATTTAAGACGCTTATAAAAGGGAGGTACACGTATTTTATGTAGACAACAACAACATGGTGCAAGGACTTTTTGGCACTCCGAGCGTCAGCTATGTCTCGAAATGGTTCGTCCATCCTGTTGGGTCCCAACAACTGAAGACCTCCGATTCTCTCTTCCTTCGAAGCTGTGTCGCGTCGGATTCGGCAAGGTACAAGTATGCGATGAATGCTAGCCTCTACCTGTACTATGGCGCCTCAGATGGAAGCATTCAGAAGTTTGCATTCTGGAATAGAACGAAAGATCCATGGCAGCACATAGATGATCTCCCAGATCTACAAGGTGCGACGGAGGTCGAGTGTCAATTTGCGAGAGGCATCGAAACACTGTGGACAACGAACAACAAATCTCGCATCATATCGTGGTACCGGTCTAATGTGACAGGGTGGCACTGGAAACAGGGTTCGTCCATGGCTTAACAACTGCCATGTTAGCATGCTGACAGCTGGAATAGGTTTTACTGGAACTGACGCAATATTCCCTGCTACTTCTCTCCTCTCCCTATCCGACGCCTCCACGAACCGGACACATATTGTCTTCCAAAACGCATTGCACAACCTTCAGCGCTATGAACTTCGTTATTTTGGTGCTAATATGGAACTAACCGGGAACACGGTATTACACAAAGGAACTCCCGGCACTCGCCTCACAACATGGGCAAATTATGGTTATTGCGGGATATCCGTCGAGCTATACTATCAGCGCGATAACACGTCTGACTTATATAATGCAACCTTTCGGGATCATTGCTATAGCCTTTCAACCTCATGCTATGTTACAGATAGTACAAGTGCCGATCAAGTTGTGCCGCTCGTCCAGACATATGGGAAGAATGTCAAGCACAAGCACAAGGAGAGGTACGCCGTTGGGGCGATTATTGGTATCATTTTCGCAAGCGTCACAGGGTGCATCTTGTTGTGCTGCTGTTGCGCACTTTGTACCAGCTAATCGAGGCTGCCTGGGCTTCTTGGGCTTTTTAAAGGCATTTGCTACGCCTGAAGGTCCCTCGAGGGTGTTCGCGAAGAAGGGAGCTAAGGGGATTGGTGCTGTTTCGTAATTTGGTGGCTTCATCGGACCTCATGGTGTAGAAACACTATAACAGCACGAGTTTTGCTACTTAACCATGGCAAAAATTTTAAGAGATAAGCTCAGACCTAAATATGCACCAGGTTATGTGACAACGTGCCATATAGAGGATATTCCAAAGGCTTAACTGCTGCACATTGTGATTTGGGCCTCGAGAGCATTTCCAAAGTCCCTGTGAAAGCAATATGAGCAGCCATACCTTACAGTGGATAGTATTGCCCATGATTCCATGTCGTAGAGCAGATTTGAGACAGGAGTTCATTCTTTTTAAGTTCAGGTTGAGCTACGGCGACGATGTCCCCAGATATCACTAGGGGGGCTTCTATCTACGGAGATTCAAAATTCCGAATATGTTCAGTAATTTGGGTTTGTGGCGGAGCCGCGGACAACAAGGAAAGTTCTGCATCGGCACCGATGAACGGTCATGTGAAATACTTGTTGGGTTTGGGCACTCTGAAGAACGTAAGCGATAGGATACGCACGGCGGGACTAAAACACCGTCAACCATCTGAAGCTTTTTGTTGTTGAATAATCTCGCTGGAAACTTTGACGGGATATGGGAAAGATTTGGTTCAAGAAGATATCACAGGGAACATAGGAGAAAGTATCGAATGAATGATTAGAACTGAGTACACTGACTACATGACAATAGAAGACAGATTTTTCAGCATGCAAGTCAAGCTTACTGTCAGAGAACAGCGTTATGCCTATTTAGACGCCTTAAACCTATACAGAAAGGTCATGATCGCAAGTAGGTAATCAATCAAGCCAAGTTGGACCTTGAAAAAGCCACAACTTGCTTGTTGACAAGTCTGGTGGCGTAATCTTGGGTAGCGCAGTGGCAGATTCGAGCGAGGTGGAAGACGACTAAGTAGATGAACTCAGAGAGTTGGAAGGTTGGCTATTCGCTCCTGTGCAAATATTGTTGGCAATTCAATGGATATTGTCGGGGCAGTGACGGGAAAGTAGTAGGACCGAGCGGTTTCAGAGACTCAATGATGATCAAAGGCATTCATTCAAAAATGCAATGAGCTACCTGTCTTAAGGAGATGAGAATTCGAGATCATGTTGCTCTCGTCTCATCATTGGAAACATGGTATGTGTGCTTGAAAGCTAATCACATATCTAGGGATATTCTTAAGTTAATACATTACTGGCCATGCATTTCGAACACGGAAGTGGAATTCAGTGCAATACAGGGAAAGCAATTTTCCATGAATGCAGGACATCCCATAACTCCCACAAACTCCCAGTCCACCAGACTTCTTAACAGGCAAGTTTGTGGCGTTTCCGGGGTCCAACTTGACTTGATTGACTACCCATTTTCGTAACCCTCTTTTATAGGTCTAACGCGTCCAAATAAGCATAGCGCTTCTCTCTGATAGTACGCTTGACTTGCTTGTTGACAAGTCTGCACCCCACGGTACCCAGATCCGAGCCCGAACCCCTGAACACTCGAAGCACGGCCAAATATGAAGTAAGAATGAGGCCAAATGTCACACCCTCCTTTCGGGCTCGCATTCCTGAACTAAATGCCACAAGATCCGAATTTGGCCAGACCTTGAACTTCCAGCCGTCAGAGCTCGATGTAGATCTGTCATCCGAATCCCCAATGTGTATCTATTGTCTGAACTAGACGCGGTTGGATTATTGGAACTCTCGTTAGAATTCCCTTTTGTCGCATACAATTACCCGCCTATATATACCTTTCTGCTGTGCTAGCTGGAAGGTTGACCTTTTAGCGACGCAACACCTTCCGAATCCTCCTGCATCTTGACCAAGTTGGGCCCAAGCAAGCTATCTTGTCCGAGAGTCCTTGCCGAATGAAGATAATGCTGTCGCACCGGAGCTAAGCTCGATTATTTGCTTCTTCCGTTCATGTTTCATGTCTTCCTTCATCTAATGCGATTATGCGAAGTAACGGTGAAAGTAGAGTGAACATGAATATTAGGTGAACGTAACGAGGAGAGCAATGTAAACATGTCAAAACAACTTCGTTCATTGAAACTTCTCTTATAATTTCCATATTCACAAAAACCTTCTTCTTGTCTACCATTTCTATTTGTCTAAAGTTCCGTTCTCAGAGACATGAAACTTTGGTTGACCTCTTTGGAGCCCGCGGTCCCAAGGTTTTCGTCCTCTTACTTCTGGCAAGACTGTGGAGAGTTAGCGGCACCCGATTTTCGTGCTTATATACAACTCACCGCTTTTCCGTGTTCCCTTCCAACCCTGTTTAACACTGCTACCTGAGGCTCTTGGAGAAGGCGTGCTGATATCGGCAGGAACTTCGAACTTCGGCGCGGAGAATGTTGGGCCTAGGTCAGATATATTTGACGGTGCATCATTTGGAGGTGTACTCGGCCTTCCATCCTCCACAGTTACGCGTGGGTTCTCAGAATACTGCCAATTCCCCATGCCTAACACTTTCTGCTTCCCTTTGGGCTGTCCTTCTGGCATCGATTCAACATTAGTCTGATTGGTCAAAGCACGGGGATTCAGAGAGGAACTTTCGGGTTTAAGGCGCCCCCCGATATCCACGCAGAATTGGGGTGTAGCATACGTCGGCCCCCTGTCAAGCATTCCTTCGAATGCATCTCTCGGTAAAGCCGAATACTTTGCTGAATGTAGAACACTTTGCGAGAGCCACTGAAAGTAACCACCTGGCTTATCGGCAATGGAATCCGGTTTTTTGAACTTAGCATGAAGAATTAAGGAATAACCATCTTCCTCCGCTTGTTCGCATTTCCACCAAGATGGCAAGCCGCTTCCGGAACGCATCGTCCAATACACGAGACACTCCCCACAATAGCTCTTGATTCTCTCACTCTTAATGAGGGGTCTCGGCCGTAACTTCTCGTCTTCGCACGTACAGCAAGCCTTGTCCTGGGGAAGGGTGCAAGAAGTCTCGACCTTGTGTTTGCATAAGTCGGGCTTTCCTTCCCACCAACTAGGGACCTCGTTTACACTCTTTGATTTCCAGAAGGACCCACACCCCACGCAGTAGGACCGGACTCCGTCATTGCGCATCATTCGCGATCTGCGCTGGTCCTTGCATCCGCAGCATGGGATCGAGTTATCCCGCATACATGCCGACATTTTTTTGTGGGGGCAAGCGAGTGAATCCCAATTGGAAGGAACCACTCCTTTGGGCTGCTCAAGCCAATAGGTCTTACATGCCCAGCAGTAGGTCCCTACTCGAGCGCTTCGCGGCATTGCGTGGAGGCGATTATCCTGGCAGCCGCAGCATGCCAGTGATGAGCCCGATATGCACCCGGTTCTGCTCTTGTGTTCACAAGATAGTTGATAACCAGAAACTGGACCAGCATGAGGGGGCTTCAGCCTCCAGAAAGACTTGCAACCTAGGCAGTACGTTGCCGCTCGAGTGTCTGGAAATACCCGAGCGCGAGTATCCACACATCTACAGCATTTTACAGCTCTCCCCGCCGAACACGATGCCCTCGCCTTGTGTGAGCAAAGCGGTGTCCATACCGGAGGCTTGTAAGTAGATCGTACACTTGGCCGAAGAGGTAGACGGGCCTGTGCAGGCAGCGGTGGTAGTTGTTTCTGTTGAACGGGAGGAACCGGGGGAATAGGGGGAACAGGGGTCCTGCGGGGTCGGGAAGGTGTGTTTGGGAACGAAGGATCCATTTGTTGTGGAGGGGGTACTCGTGTTCGTCTTGCTGAACCCTTACAACAACCTTTCAAGAATGAACAGCAAACCGCCATGCAACAACATCCAGCAAACGCAAAACAGACTATAATAAGGATGGTGATAGGAAAGTTTAGCCGGAAAATGTGCGGTTTCCCATCGTATGTAGACCAATTGCCGATAGGTTTGGTGTTGTCACTTGTGACAGTCGTCGTAGGGCCAGGGGCCAGTGGTGATACAATTGGCGTACCGGAGACCAAGGACTTAGCAACGCGGAGTTGAAGACCGTCTGCATAGACAAGCAAGGAGGAGAGACCTCCAGGGAATCTCGAGAATGTAGATGTCTTAATAACGCTTAGAGTCTCAACATGCTGGATGAAGGATGAGGAGGAGTCGTAGAGACTAGTTCCTCCGATCGCAACCATTACCCCGGTATCCCCAAGTGTCATGTACTTTGTGCACCAATAATTTGATGCCGAGGAGGCATATATTACACCCAAATATCCACTACTCAATCGATTAGGACTATGATGTAGAAGCATATAGACTGGACTCACGATGGGCAACAGATAACGGCGTAGTCGGGTCCGTACAAAGATGACCACGAAAGAGTTGCATATCCCATGGGGCATCTAATAGCAGGAGAGAAAGTGAAGGCATTGAATGCAGAGTAGCCTGAGGGATAACAGGACACGGCTCCATTTTGCGTCCAGTCGCTCCCCCACCAGAGAGCGTTTTGGCTGGCATATGCAGAATAGGAAAAATCAGCAGTTCCGTAAGAGAAACAAGAGTTTACGCCATAACAGCTACCTGCGATCACTGTTGGAATATTTGTGGCGCACGCTGCAGGCGGGGTGAAGGTCGTGGTCAGCGGAGCGACCGTGGTCACGTGGGCCGAATATACATTCGTCGCAGCCGGTATTGGGGCCGGAGTCGGGGCAGGGTAAGGCGCCATTCCTCATCAGCCTTGCTCATATCATATGAGTTCTCAAGGCCTAGGCCGGGTAGCAAGCACCATGTGGTTCACTGAGAGTTTTAGCAGGTAGAGCAGACAAGGAGACTGAAGGAGGTTGGCTCCCAAACCACCTACCTTGGTCTCGTGACAGCGCAAAGCTCTACGCCGTAGTTATGCAATATTTTGAGAAATTGATACTTACAGATTGTCAAGACAAAATGATGTTGTTACGCATGTGCACAAGCGAGTAGATGTAATCCGGCTGAAATCATAACCAGTGAGAGAGAGCTTGATGCATACCATGTCAGAAGGTTCCTGCATTCCAGGATTTCAATAAATCTCTGCAACCCTTGGCAGCTCAGTCGTGACATGAGAGTGGACTGGTATGCCTTCTCCACTGAATCCACCCAGCGTGGGGGGGGGGGGGCTAAATGAAGTCGAAGCCACAATTGTACATATGCGTCTGAGAACCTGGCGTCTCAGCTTTATGGGGAAGGTATCCAATCTCTATCTAGACCGCGTTCCCCGTGTGGAAAAAACAAAATTGCCAGAGTTCGGCCTTGCACTACTCAGATCGTGATTGGTATTTTGTCTGCTGGCCTGACGCCACATCTGCAGATACTGCAAGAGGGCCCTCATTAATGGTTACATGCCCCAGGGTGTGGCCGGATTTAGGATTAAGAAACGACGATAATCGCCACTTCGCCATTCCAATCCTCTCTGGGTCCATGTATGTACGGTGTTATCGTTATCCAATTTACTTCAAAAAAGTCACGCGGTGCTATAGTCATGATAAAAGTAAAAAAAACTTGCCCACAGAATTCTAGACAATGAACAATTGCTCCTAAATATACCCTACTTGTCATAGCTAACCGAAACGGTTCCATATTCCTTGCCGTCAAAGATGAACTTCCAATCAATGTTTCCACCACACAGGGTGGCTTGGAGCTTGAACTCGGCGATCAAAAACTCCTCAGCCCCAAGCCCGGACCTTGCCCGTGCGAATTTAGATTCGGGAACAGTGCTCAGGTCGGCCCGCACGCGGCAAATATTGTATGCAGCTGCTTTATTGTCAGCTTGGCTGTGAAATAGAATGGAGTGGAAACAGCAAAAAGGCCGACTTACTCTCGTGGGCGTAGCGGGCCGGAGCCGCATCTGCATCGCAGCCCACCAGTATGGCGCCAAATTCGCGGTCTTCGCTCTTCTTGAAGGTACAGCTGCACTCTATGGACACCTTTTTAGGGGAGCTTTCAGGAAGTCGCTCACCCTTATCAACAATCCAACGCATCTGGCCCTTTGCGTATTTTGAGCCAGTGAATTCATCGACATACATGTCAGCTGCATTGTGGATTCCAGGCTTGTAAGGGGTGCAGACGGGAGTCCCGTAATGCTTGCGGGCAAGGCGAACTGCAACTAGGCCGGTCAATGGTCCTTCAAGTCCACGGCAGACGGCTCCTCGAGCGACAGCTGACCAAGGGAACGTCGGTTTGCGAGCCACGATCCCTCTCTGGATGCAGTACTCGGTGATCTTCTTGAAGAGGTACGGATTCTTGCCAAATCCTCCAACAATAATTACCATCTGCGTACCGTTTAGCACGTAAGAGTGCGTAAGAAGTGGAATAGATTACCTTTGGCTTATTTCTACCCTTTCTAAGGACTGAAGCAATTTGACCATCGATCAACTCCAGGGTCCGGTTGATACATGGATCGAAAATCTCCCTCATCTGCTCTCTGTGGCAAAGTTAGATAGTTGACATTCGTTACGGTACGTACGTACGCATCTAGTGTGAGAACTTGGTCATCAATGTTACGTTCCTCGTCGTCTTCGATGCCACATTCTCTGGGGAGGCGAATCTCATTATCGGAATCGTCGCCCATAAAGGTGTGCTTTACCATCTCAAAGGCGTTCATCATTTGACTACCATGACGAGTCTTCTCTGCAGGAATAAGTTCATACGCGTCCTTTCCGATCCATCGTTCAAGCCATGAAAGAAACTCCTGAAAGCCGTAGTCAGCAGCGGGAGCCATTTTTCTCAAAGTATAGTAGGCTTACCTTATCAACATAGGTTGCGCCGCATTTATCACCGCTTCCAATCGCCGCCTCTTCTATCTCGAAAACCGGTTGTATTTGAGTGATTGTGTAAGAGATCAAGTCGACCGTGCCTCCTCCTGCATCGCATAGGACGAAGTTATCCCCAACTTGAACATCATCCCTTTTCGCCCCCTCCTGCATTTCTTTGAGAGAATAGATAGCAGCTGCTTCTGGCTCAGTCACCATCATGAGTTTTGCTGCGGGAAACTTTGCTTCAATGACGGCCTTCAATGTTTGGTCTTTCGCTCGCTCAGACCATACTGCCGGCACAGTTACGACGACCTCTTTCTCCATGGAGCTAAGGAGGGCTTCACCGTACTGAGATTCCAGGTCTTTCCAGACATGCTCTCGCACATACGTGAGATAGTCACCCACGATATCAACAGCATCCTTCCCAGGGTATTCAGGCGGGGCGTCCTCTTCTTGATCCGAGTCTAGATCGTCGATGTTAAGACTCCCAAAATTGCCTGTGAGAAATGCGAGTAGCATCCGGATTTGCTTGCTCTTGTTCGTGCGCTCATCAAGCCGTAACTTCATTAACGCATGGACTTCTTTCGTCTTGTGGGTGACCAAATTGCCCCATTTGATCTCGTTCTTAGGGGCGGTGCCGTAAGAAATGCGCGATGGAACTTTCTCCGTATTCCCGAGACCGACCCCAGGCCAGTTGGTAACAAGCTGGATTTGGGTGACATCTCGAGCACTGCCTTTACTGTCGGTCTCGCAGTATGCGACCCCGCTAGCGTCGCTCGATCAGAATTTTACCTTATGTTCGAGCGTATGAAATGTCCTACCTAAACGTGGTACCAAAGTCAAGCCCAATGATAAGCTTCCTTCCACTTGCTGCCATGTTGAAGTCCTGCAAAGTTTTAATGTTACGAGATAGATGCAGGGATTTTTCTGTGTCCGATAGCTCGAATTCTCGGTTGGATGGAGAAGAGGCTCTGCTGGCGACGGTTGTCTGTATCTACTCATAAGGAGACGTAAACAGATCTCCCAAGCCCAGAATTTGATAACAGACTGCCCCAATATATCGCTTGACGTGGGAGAGTCCCCACTCTAGAACCGGTATGGGGTCTCCACCCGGGTCTGTATCATGCACGAATGATAGTGGCTGAGTGCACTTTCCTTGTTCGAATGCCTTCCTGATCTTATGTGGCATTTTCCAATGATCCTCTCCACATTGGATTGGCAGACAAAGCTATCCATTAAGAGCATATATATGTTAAGAGCCGTCTATGGCTTAAAGGAGTGGGCTGATGTACGGAAAGAACCTTCACCAATATGTGAGAGCGATTTGCACACGAAGGAAAGCCGAGGTGGCGCGGCAAGGCTGTGGAGCTGAAGGGGTCAGTAACAACTGACACAAGGTCTCGAGTACCTCTCTCTCACATCTTGGCCGTTCCCGTGTTTTCCAAAGCAATCCTCTTCCGCTTCATAAATGACCACAAGAAGAGCAAGAAACGAAGAAACAAGCTTACAAAGCTCCTGAGCGCGCTGAACTCTTGAAAGAAGAAATACTATCTGATCAGACGGTAAGCATTTACTTTCGGAATCCTAAGCGCAGTTCCCATATGCTGAAAGGATCCAGGAAGATAGAAAGTCGAATACCGACATGACTAGATCGCGGACGCGATCTCCGGAGAACGTCGCAGATTCTAGGTCAAGAGGCCAGTACACAGAACAAAAAGAGTACCAGGAAGAGGTTCGTGGGCCTATCCTTTCGTCGGAATGGCGAAGAGCGATGGTCTAACTAGCGTTAACGCACAGACGAACCGGCCAGCAAGAGACCATCAAGGACACCACACCTCGCATAGTAGAACTAGATCTTATCCCAGGAACACAAGACGACCCTCATCGCAGCCGGCACGACCAAGTTCTGCTGAACATTCGCAACCAGGAACAGATCTTCTTTACCGCTGGAACGACCGTGCCGGAGCTAGCGACCTTGACCGAGAATCGTATCGTCGGGGACACTACTCCCGGCAAGAGAGGGAGGACAATCCATATAAACGCGCTGAGTACAGAACTCAAACCCCACAATCTGAACGCGGCGACAAAATGGGATATGGTTGGAGCTCCCCCGCCGAACCAGAGCTTCCGCGTAGCGACAATACGGCGGATTTGGACGAAGAGGTGTCACACCAAACCAATGAGACTGTGCAACAAGTGGAGCCACAGTCGAATGGTGATTTAGTGCTTCTTATGAAATACGTGCAGGCATATAATTCGTACAAGGCCGAAGCGGAGAAACTTCAGAACGAAAACGATTCGCTGAAGAAGCAAGTAGCAAGCCTCAACGAGATCCAGTGTAATTGGGAGGGATATAATCGTGAGATCGAGATAATGAGATCGAGACTTGCGCAGCTTCAGAGTGAAGCCTTATCGGGGGTGGATAGATTCCAGCCTGAATTCGATGAGACTATTGTTAAGGCCTTTGGGAAGATTGAGGTTAAGATGAAACCAATCTTAACTTTGCTGGGCAAACAAACCTCGAAGTTTGAGCCAGAGGCTTGGGCTGAGAAAGCGGAGAAGCTCATGTGGAGTGGATGCAAGGACAGGTCAAAGAAACCGATCGATTATGCCGATAAAGAGATGCGGAAGAAGGCGATTAGGGGTATATTGTGGTTGGTGTTGAAGCGGGACCTGTTTAAAAAACCATTCAAGGCGTTTGGTGGCGACATCGCACAGCACCTGGACATGGCGTACCAAAACTTGTGGAGCAAGCCCCGTGAGTGAAAGCCTTCTACTTTGGATGTGCGCAGGCCCTCATATTTGCATAGATGCAGACGACAATTCCGCAAAGTGGCGATCGATCAGTGCAGGGAAGCTTGAATCGAAGTCTAATGACCAAACCGCGCTAATCGACACCCATTCAAGCCTCATAGCCGCGTTCAACGCCATTTTTATCAGCCTCGGCTATCCATGTATTGTCGATATATCGGATGCAGAGAGGAAGTTGACACCAATGCTAAATGCTGCGACAGAATTTGGGCAGATACTGGCGAAACAGCGGGCGATCTTTGAGCTTTGGGAGCCAGAAAAGGCAGAGAAGAAAGTCGATGATCAATCTAAAACAAACGTTGACGATGCCTACGACGAGTCCGAAGAGCGAGAGGGGAAATGTTGGTTTGTGATACGACCAGGTCTCGTCAAGTGGGGTACAGGTAAAGGCGAGCAGCTCCAAAGCCATACGGTTCTTGTAAAGGCATTGATTGAGTTGGCTTGATGAGGGAAGAGGAACCATCTGAGGCTGGTAAGTGAGAGGTAAAATATAGTTTTCCAGATTGTTCAATAAGACAATTCTTTCCTTCTGAAGGGAAAGTGGATACGAAGTTGGAGCCACGGCAAAGCCCGTATTGCCTGATTTTCGCTTCGTCATTCTAAGTTTGCAAGGTAGGGCTTGTGGCGTTATCGAATCACTCGCTGAACCCAGCCACACCTCAGGAGTCTCCATCCTTGATGACTTCGCGCTGGCAGTTGAGTCGCAGGACAGGAGATAGAATGGCGAACCAGGCGAAAAGCAACGACTCGAACCGTGTGACTTAATATCTGCCATGGCCCCTTTGAAACTCTCCATCCACACTCGCTTCAGTTCCACGAGAACCCATTCATACCGCTAGACATATGATAGTGGGCTTTTATCTTTCTGTTCTTTATGGGTCGCCACGCCAGACGTCCTCCGGTGGCGAAATCAATGCCAGAAGAGACCAACTTTCCAGAATTCAAAATCTCCAGGCTTCAGCAAAAGGCAAAAGGGTGGAAATTTAGCGTTTTCGCATGCGCCATCTCAACATTGCTAGTGTTCGCCGTGAATCTCGCGGCGACGATTTGGGCCATCTCCCGTCACGGGTTTGGAGGAGCTGAAGGACGCCAAACACTGTATGAAGGCAACTGCGTCACTGCTGGCAAACTGAACACTGGAATACATTTCGTAATCAACACTCTAAGTACAATATTGCTCGGCTCTAGCAATTACTGCATGCAGTGTCTATCAGCACCAACGAGGAAAGAAGTTGACATAGCGCACTCGAAGCGAAAGTGGTTGGACATTGGGGTTCTTAGCACACGGAACCTCCGGGGAATCGCCACAAAAAGAGTTGTGTTCTGGTGGCTGCTTGGAATTTCGTCGTTGCCTCTCCACTTATTGTGAGCCGAACTGTCAACATAAAGCCGGAATGGAATGCTCTAACAGCATTAACACAGCTACAATTCCGCAGTATTCTCTTCGATTGGGAACAACAAGTACTATGCCATACCAGTGACAAAGGCTTTTGCGGACTCAGCTCCGACGGATGCATTTGTTTCAATGCCGCCCAACAACATTGAGGGTAGGGTAGACGCTGAGGCAGTTCGCTTGAGGGAGCTGAAAGCCAATGGCGAACTGGAACAACTGGATAATCTTGCATGCATTAATGCATACAGTCGCCAATTCCAAACAAGGGGTAGCGTGCTCGTTGTGACCCAGAACACCAGTATCCCGGCAGTCCTCCGGTCTAAATTTGGTTCCCCCGAAACAGACGCACAGTGGGTATGTTCCGAAATTGCCTCTATGTCCTGTGACATCTCCCCCGGAATAGGGAGTCTGAGGGCAAATTCGTCAAGCTGGAAACCCTTCGGTGTCGAACAGAGCATTGCCTACTGCCTGAGTGAGCGGGTTCCGGAACAGTGCAAAGTCCAGTCAAGCCTCTATCTTGCAATTGTGGTCATCGTCCTGAATCTGATCAAAGCATTTGTAATGTTCAGTCTTGCGGTAGGGGTGAAAGAGATGCCATTGATGACTATTGGGGACGCAATTGCATCCTTTTTGTGCCGACCTGACCCGTCATCCGAATCAATGTGCTTGATTTCAAAAAAAGACATCAAAAGAGGGAAGAACTCATGGCTGAAGGGTCCGATGCCGTTCAAGTCCAGGCGTCGAAGACTGTTCGCAGCCGCTAGCAAGACAAGGTTGTCTTTGTGCATGTTCATGTAAGTGAACAACATTCTAGAACACAAGCCACCCTAAGCCAGCAATAATGTTCACATTTACAGGTACCTCGTCATTCTAGGCATAGTCGGCTGGCTTCTATCTCTTGCCATCCAGGAAGTCATAGGTCTGGGTGGGGATCTGCAGACTATCCGACAGCTAGGCCTCGGAAAGGTCCAAACTATGACAATCTTAGGGCTTCTCGGCGTTCCTAACAAAGGTGCTGCTGGCCTAATAGTAAACGCCATCATCGCAAATTCGCCACAGCCCATTTTATCCTTCATGTACTTCTCGTACAACGGATTATTCACGTCGTTTAGTGGAGTTATGGAATGGGGATCGTACAGTCGTCGTCGAAAGGCGCTTCGGGTATCCGATACTCCCTATGGGGAGCAGCGTTGCACATACTTTCTCCAACTACCGTACCGGATCGCGCTTCCGCTTATGGCATTCTCAGGATTACTGCATTGGCTCCTTTCCCAGTCGATTTTCTTGGTCAACGTGCAAACCTACACATACAGTTCGGTGTCCAAGAGTTGGAGAGACCCCAGCGGTTCGAACGACGTGTTGTCTTGTGGGTACTCCCCTCTCGGTATTATCCTTGTCCTAGGAGCTGAGATTGTCATGATACTCGCCCTGATCGTTACGGGATCACTCCGCTTTAAAACAGATACACCTGTTGTTGGAAGCTGCAGTATTGCGATAGCAGCGGCATGTCATGTCCCGGCAGAGGAAGACGACCCCGATACATATATTTCGAAAGTCCAATGGGGTGTGACGGGAAACGATGCCAACGGAGTTGGGCATTGTTCATTCTCGAGGTGGCCTGTAACCCCTCCGGAAGACGGGATGTTGTATCAATGATGGACCTGGCTCCCACTACGAGAGAGAGGACGGTTCGGCATTCGTTGACTTTGCCACTCTCGTGTCGGACATATATTCTAGAAGCGCGCTGCTAGTATGCAATCACAAGATAAGATGGTGGCTATGTTTCCGTCTATGAAGCGATGCAGATAGGAATAAGTAAATGAGGTGGTCGCGCGATAACAGCAGTGCAGATGCAAAGCCGAAACAGCTTAGGCTCTCGTTATGTAGGGGGCTACACCTCACGTGGATTTCGCTTTATCCTGACGCTTGGGTGCCCTATTCATCGTTGATATGGGAAAGAACGAAAGCTCGCAAAGCCTTGAAGGAAAACCACCATGCGATTTAAACTTCTGCCCATAAACCCGGATCCCCCTCCAACATTTGAAGCTTCGTTCTTATTCAAACGAATCCACGATCGCCAATTACCTCGTAATGAACCACTAAATTTCAACAAAACATTTCTAAAGACAGAATAATTGAGGCATGATTAGGTGCTTTTCCGATTTTACCCATGATTGTCGGCGCTGCAAAACAACTTCTCCGGGGTTTTTATGAATCTATCACCCCAAACCATAGCCTAGAATCCACCCCAACAACCCAGTCCCTATCACCAATCCAGTACCTACCAATCACCGTCGTACAAACTCAACACAGCCATCAAAATTAGCCCTCCTTATCTGCTCCACAACTCCTCCAACCTTGTCTCCAACCCTCCCTATCCAATCACTGAAATCTCCCATCCAACTACGATCCCCATCCTCCCACAAAGGTCTCATACAAAGGTCTCATGTTCTCCAAACAATCATGGCCTAACCACCCTTATTCATCCTCCTCAATCTGCACCTGTGCGCCGGGTTCTTCTTGTGCGAGCCAGTCGAAAATACCCGCCTGGCGTTCCCAATCTGAGGCGTGAGAAACCATCCGCTCGGCAGTAGCACAACGACCTCGCACTGATGGAGTTAACGAAAGGAAGGGGCTTGCATGAGTGTCCATACCCGTTAGATTAGAAGAGGATCCGCTATAGATGTTTAGCACTAAGGGTGGTTCATATTCTTCTGCAAGTGCATTGGTGGTGGTGTTTGAGCGGCCGACCATCATGTCCGCGACTCTAGTTGTTTCCTGCTATGACCTGTCCAAGCTGCAATCTTGAAGCAGTTTTACCACAGAGCCGTCTTCTGAGAATGGTGTCCAGCCTGCAGAGAGATTCTCCTAAAACTGCCTAAAGTTGGGAAAGTCTACCATTATATTTGCGACGGACATTGCGACATACCGCAAGGTTTGATACTGGGAAGCCTGAGGGCATAGGCGGAGGGAACAGGAGGGCAAACACTTGCATGGATGATTTACTCATGCTACTGTGAACAATTACTAGGACAGTGACATGGTCAAATGGAGAACGAAGATTATACAGGCTGATGTTGTGAGTGGAACTTAAAAGGAAGGCGGAGAAGTGATAGGATAGAGGTTTATGTGCGATTGATAAGCTCCTTTCCAGAATATATTCCACACTCTAACTTAAGAATTCCCAGTTTTGAAACTTAATCTTCCTCATCCCCATTACGGCGATGTCTGCAATTCAAATCATTCAAGGGAAACCTGTTTGGCGAATTACCCGTCACCACTGGTCGATCATTTCTAGTGCTGCACAGTCGTTAACCGGACATAAAGTGGATGCTTCTCCCAAAGTGCGAAAACCTTCTGATCACCAATCCAATTCGCCGACCTGCTCTCATCAAGCTCGAGATCGAAATTGAAACAAACTTTGGCCAGGATGAGTCTCATCTCGGCATAAGCAAGATTCCGGCCAATACAGTTTCGAGGTCCGAAACTGAAAGGGGCGCGAGCGGCGCGGTCATCATTGGCAAATTCATTAGGCGGGTTGGCGAACCACCTATCTGGTACGAAGTCCTCGGGGCGCGTAAAGTTGGAGGGAATGTGATTGGCAGCGTACTGTTGGACTTGAAGCGAGGTCTAATTCAGCATTAGCGAAGCCGATCGCGGGTGCGCAAGGCGATGTGAGCCGAGAAGTGACATACTCCACCAGGGACCCATTTCCCTGCTACCATAGCTCCAGGGGATGGAACTCTTCTGTTGCCTTGATTCGGGACTGGAGGATATATGCGCATGGCTTCATCCAGAACCGCAAGCATGTAATCAAGTTTTCCCACTGACATCAAGTCCATCTCATCCTCGTGTTTGAACGCACCACGTACTTCTTCAATAAGCTTCTTCATGGCATCGGGATTTCTCAGTAAGAGATAGGTTGTTCCAGAGAGAAGAGTCGCTGTCGTTTCAGATCCTGCAAGAACGAGAAGTGAAGCATTGCTTTTCATTTCTTCTACCGTCATGCCGGTGCCTTTTTCGAAATCGCTTTTCGCAATTACGACGTCCCAAAAATCACCGCGTTCGGTGCCAAATCCAATACGTTCATCAATCTTAGCGTCAGTCCGTGCATAATTTGACTTCCGGAGCGCAAGGAGCTTTTTTGGTGTAAGCCAAGGGAGTAGTAAATTAAGGTTGTAATGCCGAATTGCTTGTATAAACGGAATCGCCTTCATATTCCCAAAAATGGCAGCAATCCATGGATCCGTTTGGCCCGTCTCCAGGCAGTGGAATGATTCGCCAAATGCCAGATCACCTATCATGTCAAAAGTTGTCCAATTGTACCATTTGAGGATGTCGATGTATCCCGTACCAGCGGCTTCTACGAGCCTTCTCACAAGTAGGTCAGCATAGCTCTGGATCCGTGGCTGCATTGCGCGGATACCCTGGTCAGAAAATGAGTGACTAAGCAGTCGTCGACATCTACCGTGGTCAGGACCATTGGCTCCAAGAAGGCTGTAGATGCCGTTCAGCGGCTTCTGGTACTCTATGTGGTCCTTGGGGAATTCACCGAATCCTTCGCTGGATGGGTTGTGGTGACCATTAATGGCTTTCAGAGCGCTCGAGTCGGTATATGAAAGTTCCCACGGTGCGACCCGAACGACTGGGCCGTATTTTTTATGAAGCTCAAGTGCATCGAATGGGAAGCGCCCAGAGAGGACGGATCGTGTCCATGGGAAGCGGTAGGCACACCAAAGGAGGGGACCGGGATAGGACCGCAGTGGATGAAGGGTGATATTGTAGAGACCATAGATAATTACCTAGCAGAGTTAGAACGGGAGCTTTTCGTGAAGCATACATGGAATCCATACGTAACCGAAAAACCCACCGGTGAGGAGGACCGCCGCATTGACGACGTTGGAGAGGATCCCTCCTTGGAAGAGGTAATGGATCATTATGAAGACAGAGAGTGGGGTAACCCTAGGAATGAAAGGGGAAGGTTGATAGAGGGCTCTAAGTTGCCGTAGATTCGTAGAAGATACCCAAAGTCCCCTATGCGTGACAGCGACGCTAGAGTGGCACAGTGGGTGAATCCTGGTGGCAGTGTCGGAAGTGCGGTAAACGTTGACCAAACGAGGAAAGTTTACTTGTGCTATAGTTTATTAATATGCTCTACCATGAGCATGTCTAAAAGAGCACACACTGCTAATAATCCCTGGATCGTTCTTAGTGACAGGAGGAGGACTCACTATCAGATGGAGGAAATCGGACGAGGTATTTCCTATTCCGGTAAGCTCAGCGTCAGTTTCATTGGTAAGGAACAAACAGCAGAAACGCTAAATGAGTGCTAAAAGTTTGAGAGGACTAGGATGTGAGTGAAAAGCGAAGAGAGTGGAGGAAGATTGAGATTGTTTGAGGTTTCGAACGGCGAGGTGGGGAAAGCACGTGCTGCAGTATTCTAACATGGGAAAGAGCAAGCCAACCAAACCCTCCCGGTTACTTATAGCAACATCTACTGCATCTCAGAGCAAGATAAAATGAGGAGAATTCCTCCTCGCAAGCTCGAAGTGTTGAGGTAAAGGCGCTCACGGAGAAGAACAGCGATTTGTTGACCAATGTCGTCCTATTATTGCCCACCACGAATCATGAGGGTAGCTTATGTTTCATGGCACATATCGCGATCTTTTCTGGTGAGCTCGATGCCCTAAGCCATGGATCTCGCAACCGAGTATCGGAGGTTCGCGTCGCGGGAAGGTTAGTGAAATGTGGATGAAATCGCACGAAGGCCTCACATAATAATTCGAGACAATGTATCTGATTCCCTTCCTGGGCAGGATTCTGACCCAGGAAGTTTTGTATTAGTTTTTAGAAAGATCGTCTCGATGACGGGAGTCTATGTTCCTATGATGCAATTGTCTGTTTTATCCGAATCCAAAGTACAGTTTCCACGCTTCAAATGCAAGAATGCTCCGTCTGTTCCTCTCTCCTTTCGCCCTCACGCGTATTATACCTAACAGCCAAGGCTGTACCGCGGCGACAAGGTGCCGAGATCACCAGCACCGAAGATCCCAAAGTCAGGGCTTGGGTTGCCCCACTGAGCCTCCTGCAGGTCATACCAGAAAAGGTTGACTTTCGCAGCAAGCAGACTGCACGCAACGTCCTGCCAGTAGATGCGAGCATTGGCAGCATTGGCAACAGCCTGGTTCTGTTTGGGACCGCTGACTGGCCATCCGGTCTCAGTAACCCACACAGGCTTGCCCTTTGCAGCGGCGACGGTCTGCTTATAGGCGTCGTAGAAGGTCGCGTTCGCGTTGCCGATTGAGTTAGCCATGGTGGTTTGGAAATACGGATACGCGTCGACACCGACGAAGTCGAGATTGGAAATCACAGCGTTGTTCGAGGCGTTCACATAGGCCGTCCAGGTATCAACATGGCCAACAGGCTTCCCGGACAAGCCGGTCCCCGAGATCGCCATGCGGACTTGCTTGATATAGTTGATGAGGTTGTTGGGTTGAACACCTGGGCCCGCCCTGTTTGCGATACCAGTCGGGGTGATTCGATACAAGTCTTCAGAGCCGACCGAGATGCCCACGACAAGATTGGTGAAGGCGGTTCCGTACGTCGAGATCGCCGACTTCAGAGCCACAATCTCGTTGTTGAAGTTTGCCGAGCCTGCTGAAGCCCACAGCCCGAGAAGCAGCTTTGTCTGTGTTTTGATGGCAGCTGGGATGGCGGTAATGGGGGTGTTGGTGGTGCCATGCTGGATCATGGTGTAGAGACGAGCACTCGTCCATCCTGTGGTCCCCGGGAGGTTCTTGGCTTTGTTGAACTCATACTCAAAGTCAACTTGTTTTTTTGCCGCGTTGTTCATGAAGAAGGCACCGTAGTTGAAACCGCGGAGTTGAGCCTCTGCAGCAGCAACCAGGGTTGCGACGCCAAGAAGAGTGGAGGAGATACGCATATTGGTGAAAATAGAAATTCGACGTAATTAAGCGAGTGACAAATATTGATATAATGATACAGAACAGCGAGAGTAAAAGATTATAAGTGAAAGAGCAAGAAACGATGGCGTGAAGAATGAGAGGAAGCAAACTGTGACGTTCAACAGGCTTTTTCAAGAATCGGGAGCCGTTAATCAGGGGTGCAACGAACGTGGCGCTATACGGAACGTGCAAACGCCCTCTCGGAAGACGCAAGGATCCTGGCATTCCGATTTGCTGCTGGACCAGGTTCTGGAAGCCCACAACCCAGTCTTTCGATAATTCGGTCCTGGCCTCAACAAATCGATGCACGATATACCTAAAAAGTCGCATGACGCGTCAGAACCTTGTGTTCATCGACTTTTTGACAGCACGTTTGTGTTGCTGGTCGGCCGATAGTCTTCTCTGCAAGAAAAAGGGGAGAGTGGAGCACAAGAGCGATGACGTGGTTGCGATCCGACCACACCACTGTCGGAATGCGCCACAGCACCACACTTCTCCACGGGCCACCTGCAAGCCAAAACGGTGATGCATACGAGCATTTGGATTTGTTCATAAAAGCCGTGCGCGAACAGTCTTTAACACAAGCTACCCTAGCGACATTAAACACGATACCAAATGGGCTCCCGGTGATACAGCTTGACGAAAGGTCTCATCGCCGAAGTTGGAACATAACAGGGGTAGTTTAGGGCAGAAGGTTGCACCCTGTAAGTTCCCTTTGCATTCTAGCCAGAGAGTTAACAGCCACTATCCTGGACATGTTCCACGTTTTGTGGCAAAGTTCTCTCTACAAATAGAACATCCCGAGGTCGCACATCAAAATTGGGGCATGAGGAGAGCGAGTCGGGAGGAAAACTGCTCTTGTGCATCATCTCCCTGTTTACCACAAGGTTATGGAATGACCGCCCTACACAGCGAACCAAGTTTCTCACAGTGAGATCAATCCAAATGCGCGACCTCTACAGCACAATGATTAAGTCACCTGCTGTTGATCTCCTACCTTTGACAAACATCTAGCGCACAAATAAACATGACCCTCTATGTGTCCTAGATCTTAAGCCGACTCAGGATATATCATGCCCCGCTTCAACATCGATCCAGAGGGCAACACGATGAGTATCATGAAGAAGCCCCGAGGCGACCTCGAAAAGTGGAAGGACAATCAATCAGCAGCGACGAAGGGAACACGGTCGATTATTCAGACAAGGAACAGACTTATTAATGCCGAGTCGGCTCCCATTAGCTAAAAGGTCGCATCCCAGTCTTCAGGAACATGTTCGCGAGCGCGTGTTCCGAGAGTAACTCAGACGGCGGGCTAATCCACATACCCGCAGAGTGATTTCATAGGTTTGAATTCGATACGCATTTAGAGGCTACATATTGCCGGATTCCACGTTACGATTTGGACCCAGATCCAAATCTAGAAGTTTTTGCTCGGATATGAGATTGTCGAGCATTACGAGCTCCACGCTGTCTCCCGCTACACAAGAGAGTGGACGGTGAGTGGGAAAAGGAAATACGGCACGAACAAGTACGGGGATAATGACATTCTGTAGGTGTTAGTAGAGTGTGTGTTTGATGGAACGGACACGTAGGCTTGGTGTGGTTCAGTGGAAGAATGTTGTAATTATTGATGTGGAACCTCTGCGGCAACCATGTTATGGAAAGAGGTATAAGCACTAGTAGATGGAGGCTTGGCCTGGTTACAGATCATATTCCCGTCGCGCATAGTCCGAGGCCATTTCCGAACATGGAGCTTCCTGTAAACCCGAGGGCTCTACTATGAGCTGACCAATCAACTCAAGACTTAGCATCACAAACTACTATTGGTCTTACATAGCATCTCGGACCCCTCACAATATATCACTTCACAACTCATGCCCATTCAAGTCTACAATTTCAAATCGATCAGAGGGTCATTGGTTTGTGCCCAAGAGCAGCCAGTTAGGATGCTGCGAATGAAGAGATCGATGCAATAGAGGGCGAGCGAAGGCCTTTCATCGAATTGACGGCCAGATTCGAAAAGGATGTGAGCTTGGTGGTGATGTAGCGGAAGAGCGTCGTATTAATGAGGAACCTCTAGGGCAATCACCTTAAGTAGATGCCCCACGGTTCCGGGTCACTACATCTCGGCATTCTTCGGATCTGCTGAAGGTATTATCGATCGGGCTAGGATTTTGAACAGTGGCTTCAGGCTCTGAAACTCATAGTCTTCAGAAGAGTACCATCAATTACTGCTATTGGGGAAAACATGTCAAACATTTCTTTGGACTAAGGGAGCTGCTCCAGATCGTCTCTTGCACTGGCAATTGTAATGAACGTAAGTCGTCAGGTGCAATATGATTGCTAAACCTCTAATTGTTTAGCGTCTTAGAGATTTTGAGAGATCTCTTGCTATATTCATCGAGCATCTAGCTGATATTGTAAATCAAGCTAGAATACTACGAATAGAATAAGCGGTCGGAGGATCGATGCCTTCGGATCTAGATAGCCTTGCACAAGGTGAACATGCTCCCAAGGAGAGAGGTGGCGGGATGCGTGCAATCTGAGGAAAGGGATTGCTGATACAGACACAGACAACATCTCGGTAGGACATAACAGGGGTTATAATTAGAGCCGGTAAGTTAAAACTATTGTGAGAATTCGGGAGGACGCCAACAGGACGCCGATTTCTGACCTGAAATACCACCTGATCACGTCCCTGACTAGGTGGCAAAAGACAAAATCCGAGGCAGGCATGCACTGCTACCACATTCCTGCATTGTGGCTGTTTCGTGCGGCATGAGCCACATGTGGCGCTGTTGAATGCTTGGAAGCAAACAAATTGCAGTACCTCCCAAGACCTTGTTCTAGATGAAGCCTCATATCAACCCCATCGTCATCCCGGAATCGTTGCCGCTATGGCTGGGGCCATTCATATCATCGATCAGAGGGCAGATACTGTAATTTTGTTGAAAGATGCGGGATCTAGTTTCGCAGTTTGGAAGGAACGCGTGGTTAATATCCCACCATCTCCCACCGATGAGCCCCATCCCCGGTGGGGTGGATTATACTCATCGCGGTCTAGTTCCCAGTCGCCTATATCCACCAATAGGCCATCACTTGGGCAAGCTATTGATGATCAATTTAGTGTAGGAAACACTACTGCAGGATGGGGGAAGGAGAAGAAAAAGGAAGAACCGGCGATGGAAGTACAGGTGAATCAAGAAGTATGCGCAACCTCGATCAACGCCCGCCACAGCCTTTTTAGCAATGAAGGGCTAATCTTGCAGGAAAATACCACGGTAGAAGGTGGAATTGTCTCAGATTTGGTCCCGGAGCCTCCAGATGATGGCAAACAGCCTAGGAAATGCCACAACGACATGAACTTCAATAACAATGTCGCAACGGAAGATGAAACCCTCGAGAGCGGTATCCGCTATCACGTCTCCTCCCGACACCTGATGCTCGCTTCCAAGCATTTCATGAAAGCGCTATCGGAAGATGGTTGGAAAGAAAGCCATCGCAAAAAGGATGGGGTTTTCTACGTCTCCGCCCAGGATTGGGATGCTAGAGCGTTCTTGATCCTGATGAACGTGTTTCATCTTCGCAATCAAGCAGTCCCTCGCTCGGTGTCTCTGGAAATGCTTGCTAAGATTGCCGTATTAGTCGACTATTACGATTGCGCAGAAGCCATGGTGGTGTTTGTGGGAATTTGGGTTGAAATATTAAAGAAGAGCGACCCAGTTCCTTCGACGTATGGTCGAAAGCTAATGCTGTGGATGCTCGTTTCGTGGGTCTTCCGCCTTCCCCAGCAGTTCAAGCACACCACGAATATTGCGCTAACGCAGTGCGACGATAAATCAATTCAGACGATGGGGCTTCCAATATCTGGACTTATCTCCTGTATGTTCCTAAATAAGAAATTTGCATTAAGTGCCGCTGACCATTTGAAGCTGTGATTGACCACATGCGTATCAAGGCGATTGAGGACATGATATCGGGATTGTACAAATGGATCGATACTTTCCGCTCCGCTCAATATACATGCCTTCAGGACAATGCTCATTCCTTCCAATGCGGAGCATTCCTCTTGGGCGCCCTGAGCAAAGAAATGGACTATCATGGGCTGTCGTCACCTCGACCGGAAGTTCCTTTCGACGGATTGAGCGTCCAGGGAGTCTTGAAGAAGGTTCTGGAGATGCAGTCTCCCACCTGGTATACTTCTCGTGAACCGAAGTACTATGATCAAAAACCCCACAGTTGTACCTTAGCCTCTATAGTAAATCCGATGGCTGAGAACATAGTCGCTCTCATCGGGGGATTGGACATATCTTATTTCCTAAGTAAGGGGGATGTTGTGGGTCTGTGGTAGAGGTTGAGATAATGCGGTGCTCTCTTAAGCAGGGGCTGTGGCTTAACCCGTAGCTTATGCCGCCGTATGAATAGGGCGTCTGCTATTCGTAGCTAAGAAGGGCCAGGAAGATTTATAACAACAATATAGTCAATATCGGGTAGTTTCTGATCATGAATGCGACACGATAGTTCAAACTGAAGGTGTATTGCGACTGCGCTTCAACGCCGGGCATAGTTAATTTCGTCATGGTATCAAGCACTTTTCAATTCGATAGCGGGGAGAGTGATGGAGCATGCGGATGGTGACAAGTTGTAGGCTGGGCATGCCCTTCGCACAGAGGAATGGTACGACTTGAGCGTCGGGGATGTTTGTGCCACTTAAGATAGAACATATTTGCGGTCATTAGAGACCAGGAATTCACCAGAAACAGGCGCTTTTGGAAAAGGTCCGCTATTGCATAAGATTGGTAGATCGCTTGTGGCTTTTTTCCTACAGAAATGTGAAGTTGGCCAATAGCACTCCTCAATTTATGACTACCTCCACGATTTTCTCTGGATCTAGGGTAAAAGTGCTCTAAACAGGTTCTGCGGTATTCATTTCTCTCGTATGTGTATGCCTCAGACTACCGTGATATACTGAATTATTCCTATTCATCGGGCGTGCCGTTTCCCTTCCACAGCAACATGTACGCGTCTTGCATGTTAGGCTACCCAAATCAAATGCCCACAAGTACGTCTACTTTCGCCTTTAAGCCCTAGCCTGGGTTTTTTTTTTTTTCAGATATAGTTAGTTTCGGCCATTTTTATACACGATGTATGTAGAGTTGGCAACAATTAAGTTGACTTAATAACTTAACTTAATTAACTTAATTAATAGCTGTTAATTAAGTTAATTAGCTAGGCAAAATTTACTAAGTTAATTAAGTAAATTATGCCTGCTTAATTAACTTAATTAACAGACTTAAATCCCTAGGATCTTAGGTTTACTAAGGGATTGTCAGATTGAAGCACTGTTTCTGGGCTTCCTGAGATGAATGATGGGTTTGGATATGATGTAT